>NC_047506.1:886831-1000584 GCF_902827115.2 Pseudochaenichthys georgianus | reverse complement strand
CAACGTCCCGACCAATCAGAGCACACTGGGCTCACGGGGAGGGGGGGGGGGGGGAGCTCCAACAAGCCGTGTAGGACAGAGAGTGAATACACAGACTTTACAGAGATGCTGTGAGGAACCAATGTGAGTTTGGAACATTGAACAATATAAATCTATTCTAGTAGTCGTCAACAATGGAACTATGATGAGTATAAATGGCCATGACACGGGACCTTTAACTGTACTATGTATTGACCTGTACTAGGTCCTTGTTTAAATAAATACATACATGACAAATTAATGACAAAAAACCAACACAATACACACATATGGACGCCCCTCCCACATTTGTTTTCTTTTGATTTTTGTATTTATCATTCCACAATATGTCCATTATTATTTGGATATTGTTCAACTTTTGTATGTATCTCTTTTTGTACTATCTTCTTTCATCGTTTCTTTCTATATGTTGATACAACTGATATAGAAACTAAGTAAAAACATACCAAATAAGCCAGGACAGTAGGACCTGTGTATCCTCCAGTAACCGTGGGATACTCCTCATTGAAATGCAGCATCCATCAGTGAGTGTAATGCCTCCCTGAAGGGCAGCAGGCAGCTCTTGTACCTCCGGAGGCTGAACAAAGTGACGCTCTGAGGGGCTGAAGAGGATCTGAGGGCCATGGTCACCGGAACCAGAGAATCCTAAATATAGCTGCATGTTCACAGCTTCATGCACAGAGACGACCTTCAGCGGGGAGAGCTGCACTTTATGGTGCAATTAAGATACAATTAAATGCAATAAAAACGTAATTAAATAATATGTTCATAGACATAAGAAGTGAGAGGAAACAGGTGCAATTAAAGGATACAATAAATATAATTACTATTTAAATAAACATTAAAAGTTAGACTAAAAACCGCACAACGTCTGAGGGCTACTTAACATTTAATAAACTATGAATGTGTCATACTCACTTAACGGGAAGAAACTCAGCTTTCAGACAATATTAACCATGTTTAGCAAAACGAAACAAAAGGGTAATAACAAAGGCTCTGAATTAGCCCTTAGCGAAAAAATGCTAACGCAATTAGCACAGAACTCAAGGTAAAATACCCTTATTACTTTGCGTATCTGCACAAACAAGATATCGATTAGCAAGCTGAGATTCCACAGATTCCAGATATATAAGTATCATCACTGAGCGATCAGAACTCGCGACATGGGAAGCAAAACCAGACATCACACCACGTAGCACAGGGGTGCCCAACCAGTGGGGAGATTCCCAGTCGATCGCGAGATGTGTCTAAAAATAGAACAACAATATTCTGTTTTATCGTTAATGTCCTGACCTATAACATAATCTTCCCGTGCCAGAATAATGCACTTGAACGCATCAAAGCTGTGTAATTGGCCGGTTAGACCCCATGTGTCGGGGCGTGGCTGGTTGGCAGAGGGCACTATTTCGCTGACGTTGTCCGTGTCAACAACAGGAGTGACAGTCCGCACACACACAAGACCGCAATTATGGCAGAAGCAAATAAAAGCCCAAATATATAATTTTCACTCCGAGTGGGAGGATGATAATTTTTGTATCTATTCCAATTCAAAGTCCATCTGTCTCGTCTGCAATGCGAGCGTGGCTTTATCGAAGAAGGGTCTTTTAAGAGCGGCATTTCAAAACAGTGCACAAACGCTACGAGACGGAATTCCCTCCTAATTCTGCCCTATGCTCCCAAAAGGGGAGGGGCCTGAAAGAGGAGGGGCCTGAAAGGACAGCTAAATGCACAGCAGTCCATTTTCACCAGGCCCAACAACTGGAGCAAGGCTGCTCCAGAGCATCTTATCGTGTCAGTCACGTTCTTGCGAAACACATGAAGTCTTTCAAAGACAGCGAAGTTGTGAAAGAAGCTTTCCTGGAGGCTGCCGACGCGCTTTTGGGGGACAGTAATAATAACAGCAGCATTTCAACAGGTTTTTGATATGATAAAAACTCAAGTTAGATACCGTTATTAATCAGCTGTAAGTTTTAGTTTGTTTGAACTTATTCATTATAATTATTGTACAAAATGGTATAAGAATGCAAACTTAAATTGATTATAGTCTATTATCAATTCAGGTTAATAAGCTAGTGTTGCTTGCATCCTATTTAAAAAAAGGCATTTCTTTTTATACTCGACTAAAATGCAACAAAAAAATTGTTTGATTCTATTAATTTTGTCTTTTTTATTGCACTTGCAGATTTCTGTGTAGCTTCAGATCTGAGTTGTCTTAGTAGTAAGCCTATAATTTATACTTTTGTAGCAACACTATTTGTATATAATGGCAAAGAAAGGGTTCAGTCTTTTCTTTTTTCCTGTGTCATATGTGGCAGCACTGTTCAATGTTTCTTGAAAACATTACCCACCGTAGTGACGTGTGCATAAACTCCAACTCTGTATCAACAACACTGCTGTGTAACTTCAGTAAATACTTGTATGTGTGGATTAGAAAGAGGTGAGATAAAGGATCTGCAGTATTTTATGGAGTATTAATCGTACAAAGGTCAGTTTTATACAAGTAGAAGTGTGTATTTACCTGGTAGTAGGCTGTCAGTAATGGCTACGCCTCTATTTGGACTGGTAGATCTCGGCAGACTGGCTACTTTAAAAGTAGCTCTCGGTTCAAAAAAGGTTGGGCCCCCCTGACGTAGCATTACGGAGCAAACACGGGAGAAATTCGTACCTATGCTGTTGTTCTGATCACAAGTTGTGTTCAATGGCATTACAAGTACAACTACGCAGTAAGGATAAGATCAATATCAATAATGTTTATTCTAGTCGCACGCAAATTGTAATGCTCCATTTTTATACCTTTTGTACTCTTGCCAATCGGGTTCATCTCTCGCAAAATGTTGCGTAGGGCCAAAATGTTGCTAGGGGCAACAACTACTCTATTTAAGTACACATTTGAGGTTATTTTACTTCATGTCAGTATTTAATTTTTCTTCTGCTTCTATTCGATCACATTTTGGAAGCTGATATTGTACTTTTTACTCCACTGCATCTCTCTGACACATTTAGTTACTCACAGATATTTAGATTATATTGAAGATAAATCAAGTATTTAATAAACATTGACATATGATGATAGGTTGAGATATACAGCAACAGCATATACATATATATATATTCGCTCCACCTTTACCAGCTCTGATGAACTCATAATAGGTACTTTTACTTTTGGTATTTTAAGTATAGTTTGATGCTGATACTTTACCAATACTGTACTTTTACTGAATTAAGATTTTAAAATATCTGAGTACTTCTTTCACGACTGGAACTTATTTGAAAAACTCAATCTACTAAAATGTGTCTACATTGTTAAACCAAAAACAGAGGTGGTGGTTAGATGCTTCTTAATTCCCCAAAAGGTTTCCTAATGAAAGTGTGCGAGTAACCAACAAGGCAAACACACAACACTTTGTAGAACGTCCTACAGAGCATTCATTAAAGTGCACTCAGTGTTACAATATGGAATGGACTAAACCTCAATCTCTAGATCAGCGCTTCCCAACCTAAAACATTTTCGCGGCCCACATTCAACTATAAACAATACGGAGGCTAAATAGAGTTCTGATTGGTCAATTCAGAACATGTGACACGTTGTTAATCCAGTAGAACAGAGCGTTGCTAAGGACTGTAATGCCCGTTGCTAAGGAGGATCAAGAAAGAGAAAGTAAAAGAGGTTCAAATGGTGTTTCCACACAAATCATAATATTTTTCAAATTATTTGGCGGCAAATATTGAATTTACATTTAAACCCTTTAATATTTTATTTGGGCTTTTAGATGAAGACCGCACACAGTTAATAAATAAAAATATTCTTCTGGCTAAAATACATATTTTTAAAAGTCAATCGAGGAGTAATCTTAATTTAAGGTGTTTGAAGAGTAGATAAAATACAATTTAATTTTGTTCTGGCCTGAGATGGGAATGTCATCTCCTATATGTTATTGTTATGTCCATGTTTGTGTCTTTTAGCCTGTACAAAATTAAAACATATATATATTTGGCGGCCCACTTGCAATGCCTTTACGTACCACTAGGGGGCCACGGCCCACATGTTGGGAACCGCTGCGCTAGATCATCAATTAAAAACAGTTTAGGATTTTTGTCTGGCAGATTATAATTTTTTAAGAATAATATGTATTCCTCGTTTTGCTGGTTTCTCTGTAAACATGATATTATATTGGATGTGTTACATACTTGAATGACGTTCCCATGTTCTTCGTGTTGGTTCTGTTATCTCCGCCCCCTGCGGGTCACTGTCAGATTCCTCCCTTGGACCTCAAATCATTTCATTGTTTTTGTTTTGGAGCTTGTTTATCACGAGGTTTGTTGTTATGACGACTTGATAATTGAGGTCTTTGTCCAAAGGCGATGTATTTAGATAAAGTACAGGAGGGCTATTTCTTTCATGCTTCTGCCCCCCCACTTCTAGTAACTTAGTTTTCTTGTATCTCGTCTGTAGAATTAGTCAGTAATAATCAAACCATTAATCTCAGCTTCCAACATCTGGACAAATTAAAACAGATGACATCCGAGGAAAGCTTGCAAGAAAGAGAAACTCGCAAGACCTCTCACATCTATTCCTATCCAGAGCTTCTCACCTCTCTACGTCTGCTAGTGTTAATTAGCAACCTCATTAGCAGGAAGTCATGTGCACGCATTTATCTTCCACTAGTTGTCATTATGTCGAGGAGGAAGACGAACAGAATGGCGGTTTGGAGGGAAATAAATGAAAACAATCCTCTAAATATTTGATGCGACAGAGAAGAAGCCATGCTTGTTGAATCCGTGCAGAACCAGTCGTTTTTACCTGATGAGGAATCGAATTCAGATTTTTTTTTTTTTTCCAGTGGAATTTGGGTTTTGTGAAGGTCGCTCCACATTTTAATAGAATACAAAATAAATAAAGTTCAATTAAATTAAAATAGTATAAATATTTAGATAAAAATAAGAACTTATAGTTAAAATATGCAATAAAAGGATACAAAATAATAGAATGGAATACATATATAATAATAATAATAATATATAATATTTTTATAGCGCCTTTCAGGAAACCCAAGGTCGCTTTACAAGTCGGGTAGGGGGGGGGGGAGTAGGGGAAAAAAGGCAGACAGGTTAAGGGGGTGGGGGGGGGAAGTAGCGGAAAAATAAACCTATTAAACTAACTATACAGTGGGGAAAGCCTTGGTAAAAAGGTGCGTTTTGAGGGCTTTTTATATCCACATAAACGTAAGAAATTCAAATACAAATGTGCAGTCAATGATAACATTTTATTGTAATTAAATAGTGTTTTTATGAAGATAAGAAGTTAGGGGAAAATGTGCAATTAAAGGATCAAATAAAATAGAATAATATTTAAATAAACAAAAAAAGTTTGACTAAAATGTGAAATATAGATATAAAGATTTAAATAAACATAAGAGGTTAAAGCAAAAATATGCAGTAAAGTACAAGATAAATATGAACTAGAATCCAAATATTGAAATCAGAGGTTAGTGAAAATAAATAATCTGAATTAAAAGATGTATACAAACAAACAGGGACCTCTCAAACCGCATCAGATATCAAACCCTGGCTCTGTTTACCTCGTCCTATAAAGGGAATCCTTCAAGTTCTTGAAACAAAACAACAAGGGAGGATGTTTGTGTGGGAGAGAGATGTGAAGGGGGGAGAGGGGGGGGGGGCTTTGACAGTGATAGAAAGTGCCCTGGCCTCTCCTGAGTGGCAGGGTCTGTGTCAGCCTGTCAGCCTGTCTGTCATCACCATTGCTTAGTATTCTCCTTAAGACCGTCTCCTGCTCATTATACCAGCCTCTTGTTCTGGACTGACATGTTTTCTTTACATCGATATTTCATTGCAGTTTAAACGCCGCCCCTCACCCGCCCTTTCCCCCGCAGTAAGCTTGCCCACGAGGCATACTTTCAGATTGATTTCATGAGAAACTTTATTTATCCTGCCTTGATACGGACAAAGAAAACAAATGACCACGGTGTTTTTTATCAGCGTGACGAGGGGGGGGGGAAGGCTGATACAGTAACAGCTCTACCTTTTAGGCCCATTCTTCACATATCTCAATTGCTTTCACTAGCGACTTTAATTTCCTCTAAAAGACGACATTATCGGAAGCCAAGGTTAATGGAACGCGCCAATTTCATAATGATCTGAGCTGTGCTATCTTTCCGGCTGCAGGATAAAGCAGCCAGCCAAAACAGGAAGAAGAGAAAGAGCTATTAGTGCTGCAGTGTCATTGTGCCTTTGGTGAGGTATGGGAACTATAGGAGGACAAAGCATGGCCAGTAGAAAGCAGCACAACAAGCCATTATGTGGGAAGACATTAAATAACAAGTGCAGAAAAACTGCCATTCTATTTTTCGGTGCATATTCTGAATTGCAGCAAAGACGTGTGCAGTTCTCACATTAATGCAATGTCAGGATTTAAACAAAAGGTCGCCGACACAAGATGGATGACATGTGTTAGAGGTGCCTGCGTCTACCTGGAAGGGTCCATCGTTTTTTCCACACTTGTTGAGATGTAACCACGCCTACTTCTGCATCGACGTGGCTCGATGCTCTTGCAACATATACCAAGTGTAAGAGGACTCAGAGACTTGGAATGAGAAATAACTTCGTCCTGGACGTATAAAGAGAACGTCGCAATTAACAACGCTCAAGTAATATCACGTCTACTCTGGCGTGTTTATAAGAGCGAGCCATGTGAGCCGCAAAAACGTTACAGCGTTCTCGGGCAAGAGGAATATTTGATATACTCTGAAAATGTTGGAAAGTAATATAGTACATATTAGGGGTGTAACGGTATTCGTACCGAAAATATTCGGTACGGGCCCTTCGGGTCGGTACACGTGTACGAATATATATATATATACGAAAAAATTGAGAACGTGATCAACTTCTTCAACGCGTCATAGAGCGAGCAAGTCGTTTCATTGGACGAGAGGCATACTACGAGAGCTGGTCACAGAGATGCGTTCAAATGTAGTCAGTAATTTGAGGAACTGTCGAAATGGCGAACGCAGATAAAGTTGAGCTCGAAAATCCTCCAGCATCATTGAAGTCTCCGGTTTGGGAACATTTTGGTTTCGCAGTTACGTACAAGGATGACGGACAAAGACAGGTGGACCGAACCAAAGCTGTTTGTCGGCATTGTTCGACTAACATTGGTGACGCGGCTGGCGATACATCAAACTTGCACTCATTTGAAATGGCATCAACCCGAACGTGAATATCACCGGTACCAGAAGACTGAAGTGAAAACCCAACTCCCGCTAGCATTTACGCCTCCACCACTCGCAACAAGTCCAGTGCCATGTTAGCAAAGCGCTACCTGCTGTATCTGCTACCTCTGTCCCTAGCGAGAGGGTGTTCGAGACATTGCTAGTGCCAGCAGATCTGCCCTTTCGGCAAGCAACGTGGACAAGTTCATCTTTCTTTAAAAAAACATGAAGATACAATGACAAGCACGTCCTAATGTCAAGCTGGTACAGAACAGTTCAAGTACAGATTATTACAGTTCATCGAAACATATTGTTTGCTAGTTTATGCCTGACGCTGCATCCGTGTTTTCCTCATGCGGAAATGGCCGTGGTTAAATCAGTCGGCGCAGGTGAAAGCCACGCTGCAAAAACGTGACGGCGTTCTGGGGCAAGAGGTACATTTTATATACTCTGACAACGTTGGAAAGTAATATCGTATACATGTATACTTTACTTACAAATACTGTACTTGTGTAGAAAATGTGTATTGTTCTTAAATCTAGGGTGAATGAATATAACTCAGATCTGCGTAGCTGTGATCGTCTTACATATTAAGAAAGCACAATTCTTAGCCCATATGCAGTGTCCATGGCCAAGCTAGCGGGTTTGACGACTGCTCTGTCCCCCCCTCAATGTCCCCCCTGCACACCGGCACTGCATCCTCCAGCCAAACATATCTTCAACACTTTGAAAAAGAGGCTGTATTAAGCAGCTGTCGAAGTCATATTCCACGTGGTGAGAACACCACGGGTGGCTCTACGACGCCGCATCCGTGTTTTCATCATACGAAGACGGGCGTGGTTGAATCTCAACGGGGTCGGAAACACAACATGTGCTTCCTGGAGGCCCGACATCACACAACTCTGAATTGAGTGTCCTTCTTCTCTTGTAATTGGCTGTGAACATTGCTCTCTGTAATAATCCGCTGTTGGGTGGTGCTGCTGCCACAGAGCGTGTGCTTTCATGTGTCCTATTCCATGTTATCAGTCAACTTTTCAAAGGGAGGAGGGCTGCTCCCTGTGTCACTCTCATTATAAGCCTAAAAAACAGGACAGATATTCAATTTAGATAAGTCCCCAGACCATGCTGGCCTCGCCCGCATGAGACAATGCTCTATTTCTCCCCACCATGCTCCACAGAACATGGATGCCGCATTGTCCCTCACTCCGACAGGGCTAAGCAGAGGAAATTTCCAATTATGGATCGAAAGGACAGTGAGGAGAAAAGCGATAGAGTAAGAATGCGAGCGAGGGGGCGGGAAAAAAAAGATACCATGACAAGGAGTCTTGTCTTTTATCGCGTCGTTTTTATTTGTATCGAAACTCTGACCGCAAAGTGGATTTCCTTAGAGTGTTGCAGCGGTGACGGAGAGATGGAGAGACAAGAGAGGCACGTGACAAGACATAACCGTCAGAAATAAACAGGAAGGTCTTTCTCCGTGCCTCCTGTGGAGAAGCAACATAATTAAGCAGAATAAATCAAAACGTACAAAGAAACAATCTCCACTCATTACTTACCATGTGCTGAATCCTTATCTTACGCAACATTATGGTGTATTCAAAAGAAGATAATCGTCGAATAATATTCCTCATCTCGAAGTGTAATTAAAAACAGCTTCGTATGTGTATCGTTTTCCTTTGAATCTGTACATATGATTTATTGTTTAATATATAGGCTTATACAACTTCATATCTGATTGATAGCACGAATACACCTCTGCATATTACCGGAATCTAAGCCACCGCAGGCGACATGTTTCTGGCTTATAAAATGTTTTTGCAAAACCACAGATCATCTATCTGAATTTGTCTCCTCGGATAAGAGCCTGTTCTCCGACGTGCAAACACACACACAACACATCCTGCCCTCCCCGAGAAAAAGCTGTTCTGCTGGCAGCAATGAGACGGGAGTGGACTGCCTTCAGGTGCGGCTGCGCTGATGTGTGTTGGCAGGCGCTGTGCAGGAACACAGAGAAATCTGCTCGGCTGTCCTGCCCCTCTGAAGCATGGAGGACAGCCGGGCTGACTGACAGGCTCTGGAGCAGGTCTGGGATCAGCAGCCAGGACCCCGACCACAGCAGAGAGAGGGGGCTCTTCACACTCCAGCAGACCAGAGCTGTCAGCACCACGTGCACTGCTTCTGTAGATGTGTATGTTTGTGTATATCAGGGGGGTCCAGGCTGTTTTCACTGAGCACCACATACAGAGAAATATACGAAGGGCTGGGCCGCTCACTATTTTGTAATTAAGTTATTGGGCTTTTTCTTCACATATATATTTAAGAAGTATAATATAAGACAAGCACAAGTTTTATTTGTGGGCAATATTTTATTATACTTTTTTAATTAGCTGAGGGCCGTTTCAAAATGGCCGCATTTGGCCCCCGGGCCGTAGTTTGGACACCCCTGGTGTATATAGGCTGGCTGTCGTGACGTGACCGTGCCTTTCAAGTGGTGGCTCCATGTTAGAATATCACTGGTCCCCGGCTTGAGCTTCAGCCTCAGGATCCATGTGTCTGTGATCCTCTCCAGAATGGAAGGAGTCATCACATACAGAGCATCAGCTAGTTCCTGAGCAGTGTCCTTCACATGCTGATATCCAAGAGAGGGAGCTACACAGTCACAAGATGGAGGCATGCCGGTTCTTCAAAGTAATCATACATCCTGTCATGAACAAAATACTGAGGTTTTTCCCAAAATGTCAGTGTTTTGACTATTTCTCAAAATTCGAACTTTTTCTCAAAATCTCAAAATTCTATATTTTTTCTCAAAATCTAAAAATCCTGTATTTGTTCTCAAAATTCTGACTTTTTACTCAAAATCTCCAAATTCTGACAATTTCCCTCAAAATTCTGACAGTTTTTCTCAAAATTCTGACAATTTTTCTCAAATATCTAAAAAAATCTGACTTTTTCACAAAAATCTGACTTTTTCTCAAATGTTTGACTTTTTCTCAAAAAATTTACTTTTTCTCAAAATTCTGACTTTTTCGAAATACTTACAAATGTTAATAATCCCTCGTCCCCGGCTTGAGCTTCAACCTCAGGATCCATCTAATTAATCATACACCCTGTCATGAACAAAATACTGAGGTTTTTCTCAAAATGTTGGTGTTTTGACTATTTCTCAAAATTCTGACTGTTTTTCTCAAAATTCTGACAATTTTTCTCAAATATCTAAAAAAATCTGACTTTTTCACAAAAATCTCAGAAATCTGACTTTTTCTCAAATGTTTGACTTTTTCTCAAAATGTTTACTTTTTCTCAAAATTCTGACAAATACTAAATACTTACAAATGTTAATAATCCCTCGTCCCCGGCTTGAGCTTCAACCTCAGGATCCATCTAATTAATCATACATCCTGTTATGAACAAAATACTGAGGTTTTTTCTCAAAATGTTGGTGTTTTGACTATTTCTCAAAATTCTGACTTTTTTCTCAAAATTCTGACTTTTTTCTCAAAATTCTGTATTTTTTCTCAAAATCTCAAAATTCTGACTTTTTACTCAAAATCTCTAAAAAGTAGTCATCATATACAGAGCATCAACTAGTTCCTGAGCAGTGTCCTTCACATGCTGATATCCAAGAGAGGGAGTCAAACCTGCAGTGAAACATCAACAACGTAGTGCATTATTCTATGTTTTGGTTCATATTTGTTTGTTCACACACACACACACACATACCAATCTCTAAAAAGTAGTCATCATATACAGAGCATCAGCTAGTTCCTGAGCAGTGTCCTTCACATGCTGATAGACAAGAGAGGGAGTTACACAGTCACAAGATGGAGGAATGCCGGTTCTTCTAATTAATCATACATCCTGTCCTGAACAAAATACTGAGATTTTTCTCAAAATGTTGGTGTTCTGACTATTTCTCAAAATTCTGTCTTTTTTCTCAAAATTCTGTATTTTTTCTCAAAATCTCTAAATTCTGACTTTTTACTGAAAATCTCAAAATTCTGTCTTTTTTTCTCAAAATCTCTAAAAAGGAGTCATCACATACAGAGCATCAGCTAGTTCCTGAGCAGTGTCCTTCACATGCTGATATGCAAGAGAGGGAGTCACACAGTCACAAGATGGAGGAATAGAAAGCAGTCTTCAATGTTTACTTCAGATTAGCTCCACGTCAGAAATGAGCATGCTTGAGCATGCTCTCCATAGAGGCTGAGTCATCATGTTCATCACATAGCTATCATATGCATCCTGTCATGTTCACAGCTACAGTTGGGACACTTTGTTAGCATGCTACTCTCATGCTGGAAGAGGACATTCAGTAGTTTCCCAACACTATGGAAGTCTCTCCGTAAAATCTGCAGTCTCTGTCGAAGCTTTTAAAAAACGAGCCATCTTTTAACATTGGCTTTTGTTTCTACTCGAGATGTGTGTGCCGTGTTCTTATGTTTGTTCTTCCGGGACTCCGCGCCGTCTGTGTGTAGTTGTTATGTTAACCTTAGTGACCAAGTGATCATGGAGGATGTGAGTCAGTACATGATGTGTAGGTCGAGATATGTGAGCAGCTCCACAGCACTTCATTATAAATGCTATGTGAGCACTTATTTAGCTTTAACAACAATGTAGCTTCGTTAAATGTGAATATTGCACGAGTACATATTGCGATTTGGATCAAAATGGTAATAATTGCGCAGCCCTAGTCTACACCACTTCTACAATTGTAAAACTGATGACATATTCCCGTGGCTTATTTCAATCAATCAATTTGGTTTATTCTTGATTACTTCAAAAGTGCAATCATTTATAGACCTCAGCTTGCTCTACGCCAAAACCTGTGTTGCATTGTTTTAGAAAAGGCTCGACATCAAAGTATTATTCATTGGTTCCAACAGAATACAACATATTGTGGCAATGGACTAGGGGGAAGTACATCTTAATAATATATCTAGCATTCATAGGATTGGAGAGTTCATGTATTACACAGCAACATGTACAACCTATATTAAGGGGAGGCGTGTGGCGCAGTGGGTTGTGCGTTGGGATCAGGGGGGCACAGGTTCAAACCCCACTGCAGTCAGCATGTCGTCGTGTCCCTGAGAGACTTCACCCCAAAGTGCTCCTGTGGGGATTGTCCACAGTATTGAGTATGTAAGTCGCTTTGGATAAAAGCGTCTAACAAGTGATGTCATGTAATATTAAAGCTGAGGAAATCTAACTAATATACCCCTAAGTATTAAATTGTTCCAAATTAAATGATTTCATCAGTCCACATATTGGTGTTAAATAGGTAAGATGTCATGCACAGAGACACATGACAAAGGGAAGTTAGCTAACTCAATGGTTGATGTAGATTAGGGCAGTGATACTCTAATCTAACTGTGGAGGAACCTTCTGTGCAGCAATGCAGTGGAGACACGGGACGAGCAGGAGTTCTGATGTCAAACACTGATCTTTAATACAAGCATCGGCCGGAGAAATTCACATCACAAGTCACACAGTCAAAGGTTCTGACGGCACGGGTCAAATCTGATCCGCCTCGCATCTTGGTAGACCCTTTAACTAGTTTACAGAGAGTCCAATCCACATATTGGGGATGGGCGTAAACACCTGGAAACACAGGAGATGTCTCTCACATCTGTGGAGCTTAGATGTGAGAGACATCCCCCCCCCCTGTGCCCGCTAGGTCAGGCCATAAAACCTGGTAGTATCAACATACGACTACATTATCACATTCCTTACGGGAGATAAGAAGCAGGGTTGGTCGTAAATGTCAACAGGCAATAAGGTTAAATATTTAGAAGTAAAGACAGAATTAATCCACAACACGAACAACATGCACACAGGATCCTCGTGGACAGGTGTTAGAGCACATCATACTCACTGACTCTTTGGGGTGCCTCAGGAAATCCATGAATATGTCCTGAAGATAATGGAGGTGCCTGCATTAATATTCACTGTGATTTACACCGGGAAAGACCATGCTGACATTCATCCGGGGGTGCTCACCGTCCCCCTGGTAGACACGCTTTCGCCTCATGTCAGCTCCCCGGACAGTTCAAAGTGCACGATCAGGCCAGAGCCAACCTGCATATGAATACTGTGCTGCACAGAGTCAGCGTGCATTAAGTAGCTCTCTCCCACCTGCTGCTACACACCTCGTGAATAACCCCTCACTCTGCATATAGGAGGGGGATTTGAATATTGGGCAGCAAACCAAATGTGGAGATTTCCAGAGGCTCACGAGGGACCCTGCATCAATATTCATGACGGATTCCCGGGCTTCCCTACTGTACGGCAGAGCCTGGGTTAGTATGCATAAGGTTAGTGATCTGCCGTGGGTGTGCGGAAAGACAGGGAAGTCCTTGTTATTGAGCAATGGCAGAGAGACGCTTCAGCACCACGGACAGCTCTGGGTTTCAATGTGTTAAAGGGGCCGACATTTGATCAGGATGTAGTGTCTCGACTGGGACATGTCTCAAAAAGCTCTTTCTTTTTCTCATACTGCCTCTTTTCACCCTCTGTCTGAAACCAGAGCCCAGTCTGCTCTGATTGGTCAGCTGGCCGGCTCTGTTGGGATTGGTCAACCTGCTTAGGGATATCCCGCCCCTTAACCTATCACATAGAATGTGTTGGAGCGCAAGCCAATAGAAGTGCAAGTGTTACATAGTGGTGTCATTATGTTACAGAAGTAAACAAAGGGGTCCAATGGAGGTGTTTCATGCAGGGAAGAGAATGGATTTTAGCCTCTGCAGACCATTGACATGCACTAAAACCTATATAACACACTACAGGAAATGGAAAACCCCAGGAAGCATACTATGGTCCCTCACGGCCCGTCCACACGGCGGCGTGCGCTGAAGCTCGCTTCAAAAGTCAATGTTCAACTTTTGAAGCTTCGACGGAAGCGTCAGCCAATCAAATCATATGCCAATGCAAGCTTTAGCCAATCAAACCGCGTGCTTGTGTGTCCGGGGCGGGAGATGCAAGTGATTGGTTGTCGGTCGAGCTTCAGACACGCCCGCCGGCAAGCTTGAACGCACGCCGCCGTGTGGACGCTGCGTAAGAGAGCTTACGGGTACTACAGGGCTGAGAGGACATGTCCGTTCCAATGGCACGGCAGAGGCAACAACTCCATCCACAGAACTAGCCAAATACACTTCCCGCACACCGACAGCAGTCATCGATGATGTCGGTGATTGAATTCAAGTCTACAGCGGCCTAAAACGGTCACAACATGGCTTTGAAG
The DNA here is from genome assembly GCF_902827115.2 of Pseudochaenichthys georgianus. NCBI lineage: Eukaryota > Metazoa > Chordata > Actinopteri > Perciformes > Channichthyidae > Pseudochaenichthys > Pseudochaenichthys georgianus. The sequence continues at coordinate 986,082 of NC_047506.1, read as the reverse complement.
TGAAGCCATGGCGTGTATAATAATAAAGTGTTGAAACAAACAAAGGGAAAGGATTTGCAGCGCCTGCTCCTGCTCTGTGTGGTGTTCACACGCAGAGACGTGTTGCTTCGGAGAGACGCTTTGAACTCTATTTCAATAAGGAGACGCAGCTCCGAGCGAAAGGAGAGGGGAGGGCAACACTTCCACTGAAGTGCGAGATGAAAACACTTTGGAACTAGTTACATGGTACTTGACTAGAATGGGCTAAAAGGATTCCGTTTTGTATTAAAGTCTTTTATCAAATGGAAAAAAGTGATCTGTATGGCTTGAGGGCATAGAAATACAAATTTGATTCTGTGAGCAGGAAGTGGCTTTAATGTTTTATTAAAAGACAAAAAGCAACAAGCAACATGTCTCTAAATATAAGTCTTTAGAGGTGACGAATAAACCCACTCACATATATTAGTTTTTTCGCCAGATGTAAAACAGTCCATCGAACTTCTGCTTGAGACGTCCGTAACAATTTAATTTCACAAAGTAGGTTGACAACATATTTCTTTTTAAACATACTAAGATATGTGGTAAACATTTAAACAGCCAACAGGGGGGCGTGTGGCGCAGTGGGTTGTGCGTAGGTATTAGGATCAAGTTCAAACCCCACTGCAGTCAGCATGTCGGTGTGTCCCTGAAGACACTTCCCCCCAAAGTGCTCCCGTGGGGATTGTCCACAGTATCGAGTATGTAAGTCTAACAAGTAACACGTGATGTAATGTATATGGGAAAATAGAAAGTTGAACTAAAATATGTACGGATGCAGTTATAGTGATCACAGCAGGTCCCACACCAACACATGCTGTATGTAAACTTCCTTTTAATGAGACCGACATGTTAGAATCAACTCTAGTGAACTGGAATCCAACATATAAACCGTTAAGATTGAGAAATATGATCACACAGAAAGCGCCCACACCTCATTCACACCAACGCAACTCCGGTTCAAGCTCCGTGCTAGAGCTTTTCAGGTTCAGAACCGGTTCTTCGGTTTAGCGGAGGCTCTTTTCACACCGCCCAGAGTCCGACTGGTGCTGCGTCGTTGTGTACAAGCTGGATAAAACGCGGGCTTGTTGTTGTTGTTCAGGAGTTGATCCCGCCCCCGCCCCCGCCTCGACGTAAGCGTGACGTATGCGGTGCTTTTGTTCTGGTCGGACCATTTTGTGGTGCTTGAAACAAACCGGATTCCGGAGCTAAGAGGCGGCTCCGCTGCGGTGTGAACAGGAAAACCCGGTGCTTTTCAAGCTCCAGCTCCGAACCGGCCCCGAAACACCGTTGGTGTGAATGAGGTAATAGAGGTAGCGAAATAAAGCAAACCCTACCTTCATATTTTTTTACTCTAAATGGGACCAACAATGCTCATCATGCTTCGTTAAAGAAAATGCAAAGTGAGAGATACATTAACCTGTCAGGAAAAGTATTACAGCTCTAAGTAAGAAGTCATTTTCTCGTAGACTTCTATACAATCAGACTCTTTGTTGCATCGCCCCTTGTGAGCCAAGACATGTGGTAAATAGCTCAAAATGTACACTAATGGGGAAATAAAGTGAAACAACAATAGAAAGTAATACAAAGTAAAGCTAAAATAAGTTTCCTACTGATGCAGATACAATGCTCCCACACCACAACATGTGTAAACATCCCAAGACGGAATGTGAAAGCAGCTCTATTGGGAAACAAATAAACACAAAGCAGTTCAAGTGCAGTAGCAGCAACAGGGCCGATGTTCTGGCACGTTGCAGAACACAGAAAGCTTTATCAGTACGTTCACAGAGCAGAGTGTAGAACGCACGCCAACAATATCAAGTCGGCTAACAAGTGGGCCAACTGGACATGAACAAAGCCAGAGGAGCAGAGACAGAACAATGTAGAGGCAGCCAATCAGGCAGAGAGGCTTCCTGTGTGACCTTAACATGTAAAGTATCACGGACAAAAAAAACAACGGTCCAATGTGTCCCCATAAGGGAGGCGAGTCCCCACACGCGAATATGTAAACAGATGCAGGTCCCCACAAGTATAGTAATACTAGTACACACACACACACACCACAACATTAGGTGCATATTCCACCCATTTAGTTTAACCCATATGTGCAAATGATTGACTTTACAAAAGCATTGGAGTCACTGTGACATCGCCCATTGGTCGGTGGACTTCGGGAGGATTAGGATCGTGCATGTCAAGTATCACACAGATAAAACAACAAACTATTGATCGCACTAAACCTGAGCACAGCTGAGCGCCCTCCGGTGTTTCAGTTATTCTGCTTAAAGAAACTCTCCAGGCCTGATGCCCTCGCTTCCTCCTGTCCTGTGAACACACACACACACACACACACACACACACACACACACACACCCACACACACACGCCGTACATGCCAACCACTCGTCCCATCCCTTCACATGCACACGTTCATATGTGAACACCCAGAGACAGGCTGTTCCCCTCTGAGTGAGTGCAGCAGAGCGAGAGCTGCTTAATAACTGGCAATGATGGGCTGCTCGGTCCCAGTCGGAGACCCGGAGCTGCCCGGGATGTCAGCTCCGCTCACATCAATTACCTCTGACTGCCAGCCTGCCCGCACCACAGCACTGACTGACAACTAGATAGCACTCACACTACTGTGGGCGACGGTGACTTTGGGTTTAGGTCTGCAGCCGTCACAATGTCAAACACCTGCTCCCACGAGTGTCAAGGAGCCTCTCAGCCTCAGAGGAGACCCTGCAGTGTCTGTGTACTGAGGATGAGGAGGGGAGAGGCGGTGAGGGTACAGAGGGAGGTGGTGGCTTATCCACAGAAGATATGTGAGAGGAGATCCAGCGGGTTGTACGTTTGGCATCAGTCAACCTCAACATACTGGATTTCCCTTCAGCCACGACGTTAGGTGAGTGTTCAACCAATCGAGTTCAGCCCGTATGTTGGACTGCTTTGACATCACCCATTGGTTGGTGGACTAATGTTTTAAAGCCCTCACGTTTAGGATCATGTCCGTCTCCATCTTGGTTTTTGACGGTTGCCATTTTTGTTTCTTTGAACCAGAATATAATAAGGGGAAGAAAAAAAAGCGGGGCAAAGTACAACGCCAACAATGCTAGAAAGACATTTGTATGAGACCAACATGTTATAATTAACTTCCGTGGATTTGAAGTACACTTTGAAAGGGTTAAAGTTGAACACACGTGGAACACCTGAACACAACCTAATGTCCGTCATGCTGTAATGGAGAAGATAGCATGAGCCGCCGAAACCCATTGGGAACATGTCGACAGATGTAATAGATCAAGCAAGTCGTAACATAGTACTTCTTTTCGCATCCTTGGGAGCCACTCCCTGTTTGCCATTTAGAAGATGTAATGCTCTGTCCTGGTGCAAAGCGTCTCGTACATAAGTATATTTCAGTCACGTTTCAGTCGCAATAGCATAAAAGCCTCCCGAGTGCACGCAGCTTGACAATCCACACACACCCTAAAGAAATACGAGCTGCGCCAACTACATGCAATCGTTCTGAAGTCATACCAAAGCACATAACGGCACATACTGTAGGGGATGAGCTGCAGCCGGAGCCAAGAGCAGGCCGTGGCAGCCAATCCATGAGCAGCGTGACTAATGCATCGCCCACTGGAAGATCTGTCACCACAAAGCACCCCCTGCCCCCCCCCCTGCTCATTCCGCTGTGATATACCTCCTGATGGGGAAAGCATCGCTCTTCCTCGTGGGGCCGAGGCTCCATATTTTCTGCCTCTGACTTTTCTCAGTGAAATACTTTTAATACTGGAGTATTTTCATGACCAGGAAGAGTTTCATGAAGTCATCTTTGAACTGACGAAGTCATCAATATGTGGAAGCCGTATACACGAGATGATGTACTCTTTTCTTCAGATTGGTTACCCTTAGTACCATGTCTATCTTTCTGTCAGTACTCAGGTATTGTACTTGAGTAAAAGTAGAAGTACTCAGATCTTGTGCTTGAGTAAAAGTAGAAGTACTCAGATCTTGTGCTTGAGTAAAAGTAGAAGTACTCAGATCTTGTTCTTGAGTTAAAGTAGAAGTACTCAGATCTTGTACTTGAGTAAAAGTAGAAGTACTCAGATCTTGTACTTGAGTAAAAGTAGAAGTACTCAGATCTTGTACTTGAGTAAAAGTAGAAGTACTCAGATCTTGTACTTAGTAAAAGTAGAAGTACTCAGATCGTGTACTTGAGTAAAAGTAGAAGTACTCAGATCTTGTTCTTGAGTAAAAGTAGAAGTACTCAGATCTTGTACTTGAGTAAAAGTAGAAGTACTCAGATCTTGTACTTGAGTAAAAGTAGAAGTACTCAGATATTGTACTTGAGTAAAAGTAGAAGTACTCAGATCTTGTGCTTGAGTAAAAGTAGAAGTACTCAGATCTTGTGCTTGAGTAAAAGTAGAAGTACTCAGATCTTGTACTTAGTAAAAGTAGAAGTACTCAGATCGTGTACTTGAGTAAAAGTAGAAGTACTCAGATCTTGTACTTGAGTAAAAGTAAAGTACTCAGATCTTGTACTTGAGTAAAAGTAAAGTACTCAGATCTTGTGCTTGAGTAAAAGTAGAAGTACTCAGATCTTGTACTTAGTAAAAGTAGAAGTACTCAGATCGTGTACTTGAATAAAAGTAGAAGTACTCAGATCTTGTACTTGAGTAAAAGTAAAGTACTCAGATCTTGTACTTGAGTAAAAGTAAAGTACTCAGATCTTGTGCTTGAGTAAAAGTAGAAGTACTCAGATCTTGTACTTAGTAAAAGTAGAAGTACTCAGATCGTGTACTTGAGTAAAAGTAGAAGTACTCAGATCTTGTACTTGAGTAAAAGTAAAGTACTCAGATCTTGTACTTGAGTAAAAGTAGAAGTACTCAGATGTTGTACTTGAGTAAAAGTAGAAGTACTCAGATCTTGTACTTGAGTTAAAGTAGAAGTACTCAGATCTTGTTCTTGAGTAAAAGTAGAAGTACTCAGGTCTTGTACTTGAGTAAAGTAGAAGTACTCAGGTCTTGTACTTGAGTAAAAGTAGAAGTACCAGAGTGTAGGAATACTCTGTTACAGTAAAAGTCATTCAAAATGTTCCTCAAGTGAAAGTAGAAAAGTATTCTCATCTAAATATAGTGAAAGACAGTAAAAGTAGTCGTTGTGCAGATTGGTCCATTTCAGAATAATATATATATATGTTTTATAATGATTGATCATGGAAGTGTTCTCAAAGCTGGTGAAGGTGCAGCTAGTCTGAAGTACTTTGTAGACTGCAGGGTAGCTGGTGAAGGTGCAGCTAGTCTGAAGTACTTTGTAGACTGCAGGGTAGCTGGTGAAGGTGCAGCTAGTCTGAAGTACTTTGTAGACTGCAGGGTAGCTGGTGGAGGTGCAGCTAGTCTGAAGTACTTTGTAGACTGCAGGGTAGCTGGTGAAGGTGCAGCTAGTCTGAAGTACTTTATAGACTGCAGGGTAGCTGGTGAAGGTGCAGCTAGTCTGAAGTACTTTGTAGACTGCAGGGTAGCTGGTGGATTTACTCCAGGTGGAACTAAAGTCTGATTCAACACTTGGTTATATTTACCATCATTCATCCAGATCTGTGAAGTAACTAAAGGTATTAAATACATGTAGTGGAGTAGAAGTACACCATGTACCTCTTAACTTAGTGGAGTAGAAGTACACAGTAGCAGAAAATGGAAATACTCCAGTAAAATGAAAGTCTCTGAGTCCAGATCCCTATAAGCTGAAAGAGTGTATCCAACCTGTGAGATTCTCTCTATCTTTAGACACACTCTCTTGGCGTACTTGACAAAGTACGCTGTCTCTTTGTTGAACAACAACAAAGTATGTCCTTCATCACCAGTGTGTCTTTGTTTCTATGTTGTGAAATCTTAATGTCTTGAGTCATTGTCTAAGCACACTCCAGAGTACGTCTTTCTTCCCTTCGCTGTAACCCAGAGTGGAATAATCTGTGCGGCTGCACGTGTGCTGCACAGCTCCTTTTCAGCCTCTTCACTGTAACGTCTGGTTAAAGCCAGTTCTTCACCGTAAGCTGATGCTCCTGTCGGTGTGTAAATAACGATACAAGTCCTTGGTCTGCATGGCGCGCTGCTTTTGTTCTCGCAGCACTTCAATGAGACGATTGAGCTGGCATTTCCACGAGGTCCATGTTGATCACACGTGGCCCTGCTCTGGAACGGCCTCTGTGATGGAGAGCAGGAGGGTCTCCCATCTCCAGACACTAATACACCAGACCTGCCCCTTCTGAAATTGACTGCGACCTCTGCCACACTTGCAATGGACTAGTGCTCTCCACTGTATGGGATTGTTGATCTCTCGCCGCCTTTCTCTCTGCTCTCGTATCAGCTGTTCTGCGGGGATATTAAAGTGTGCACAGGGACATTGGCACACGCATGAACACTTACCACTTACACAAAAGCACACACACACACACACACACACACACACACACACACACACACACACACACACACTGAAACCAACACACACACTTGTATAACATGTAGACATAATATATATGATATGTTATCATGTGTTGCAAGCCATGCTAGTTAAATAACCCCTTTGGACCATACGTGTGCACATGTCTGCTATCAGCATGTTATTCAGCATAGGGGTTTCTAACATGTGATTTGAAGGTATAGTGTTGTGTAATCTTTGGACATGGACTCTTGACTCACTTGATGCAAGGTAATCTGTTCCTTATACTGCTGTACAGCAATATATAGACCCTCCAGAAAAACGCGATTCTGCGATCGCAGAATTTACCGCATAATCAGCAAAAGGGCGCATATTTATCAAACGGCCGCATATTTATCAAACGGCCGCATATTTATCAAACGGCCGCATATTTATCAAACGGCCGCATAATCCCCGCATGTTTCCACACAAAGCTGAGCAAAAAAAAAGTTAACTCGTCTTGACCTGAAGTGATGATGATGACGACGCGACGTCATCAGCTCGCGCATCACAGAAGGTAAACAACACCGTAGAGCAGTGCTTCTCAAAGTCCGCGGACCACTGGTGGTCCGTGAGCGCCCCCTAGTGGTCCGTGAGTATATTGGTAACATTTCACATTTTAAATAACTAAGTTAATTTAAGTTTTCCGCACTCTCGCGATAATATCTCCGCAATGGAGCGAGGTTACGTTTAACTTTCGATTGCATGATATAGCCCAGGGCAACACCTTCGTCACCATGTTGCCACTTGCTTGTACCATTTTCAGGCGATTTGTAATCTGTTCTAGAACAACGATGTGTTTTTGGATATTTGTGGAGTTAGGTGGTCTGCGAGTGTTTTTTTATTGGTTACGTGGTCCTTGGTATGAAAAAGTTTGAGAAACACTGCCGTAGAGTGAACGTGTGGCGCTCACACGAGAGAGAAAACACCCAGATGAAAAAATATAATCCATCTCATTTACTGACGAACATTTCTGCTAAAGACCGGGCAAAGCAGTTCCCCGATGTCTCGCACGGAAGTGGGGGGAAACTATTCTGCACCCCGTGCAACTGTGTTGGAGCAGAAGAGAACATCCACGGCGACGACCCACTTTGATTCATTCAAACATTGGAAAAAGCTTTCTGCTGCTGCGGACACCGAGGCATCGACCTCCAAAACCCTTTCGAGGGCTACAAGAAACGAGGTGAGAAGCCTACGAGACTGAAGCTGGTCAGATAACGAACAAGTAAATGAAAACAGAATGAGGCGGAGAAGTGTGTGTGTGTGTGTGTGTGTGTGTGTGTGTGTGTGTGTGTGTGTGTGTGTGTGTGTGTGTGTGTGGTGTGTGTGTGTGTGTGTGTGTGTGTGTGTGTGTGTGTGTGAGAGAGAGAGTGTGATTAAAATAGCCCAATTGCTTTTACAATAGATAGACATTGCATGTGTTTAATTGAATAGGAAAGGGGCTTAACGTTAGTGGCAGGTTGTGTGTGAGAGGGAATAAATAAGACAGTCCAATATTTAAAAAAGAAATCTATTCTTTTTCGCAACTTCCCGCAATTTCACCGCATAAAATCACATAAACCCGCATGTTTAATCGCATAATCAAGGATTTTAGCCCGCGTTTTTCTGGAGGGTCTAAAACATTTAAATTCAACCACTTCTGTGTCTGTGTTTTTAATATTTTCTCTGTGTTACTCTTTATGCTCCTGAGTGTTAAGATCCACGCCAATAACGCTCACACGATGTGATGAAACGCAAAGAGACGAGCTCAGACCTTTCGGGAAGTGTCACAATGTAATGACTTTAATCCGCTTCAGAGCTCCGAGTGTTCTGTCCTGCGCGTTAAGACGGATCCACATATGGCAACTCTGGTTCCTTGGCAAGAAACATGTATTAACATCTCACAACTAAAGTTCACTCACACATGAAAACACACTTTCAGATTGTGATTAATTATAGCGCTTCCAAACATGCCCACATGTGAGCATATGGATTCATGCATGCTCACACATCGGTGTCGCATTCGATTCCAGCCACTGGGGTTTTTGTGTTTTCTCCTAAATGCCAGACAGTGTGTGTGTGTGTGTGTGTGTGTGTGTGTGTGTGTGTGTGTGTGTGTGTGTGTGTGTGTGTGTGTGTGTGTGTGTGTGTGTGTGTGTGTGTGTGTGTGTGTGTTTCCACCTGTGTCAAAATATATGTTGCTAAAGGTGTGTGTGTGTGTGTGTGTGTGTGTGTGTGTGTGTGTGTGTGTGTGTGTGTGTGTGTGTGTGTGTGTGTGTGTGTGTGTGTGTGTGTACAGAGCTTGTGTTTCTGCCTGTGTCAATATATGTGTTGCTAAAGGTGTGTGTGTGTGTGTGTGTGTGTGTGTGTGTGTGTGTGTGTGTGTGTGTGTGTGTGTGTGTGTGTGTGTGTGTGTGTGTGTGTGTGTGTGTGTGTGTGTGTGTGTGTGTGTGTGTGTGTGTGTGTGTGTGTGTGTGTGTGTGTGTGTGTGTGTGTGTGAGAGACAGGGGGGTAATAAATCATGGTCTCAATGTGGACATGGCTGGGTATGAAACCTCACGCTGCCGCTGCCACCTCAGGCAACTGCTGCCCTATACCAGCCAACAACCGTCACATTTCACATGCGCTCTAATCAACAGGGGAAAGTGCACATGCATTAATATAGTGAGACCGCTAATACCACCGATTACAGGGCGCAGCAGTGTGAAATGTATGCGTTTGCCCGGGAACACGATGGGAAAAGCTGTCGATAGATACCATGTTGTATTAACAAAGTAGCTGATACCGGCCAAAAAAAAAAAAACTCGACATCTTGCCGAGTACAGGTGTCTATCTATTGAGGACATGTCTTTACATTTGATATAAGACATACTAAGGTAGGAAGTAACAATGCAGTGCGATACAAGGTCTTATTTTAAGACAATATATCTGATTGGATCATCTTGGGAGGCGTGTGGCGCAGTGGGTTGTGCGCTGGTGTTGGGGTTAGGGGGGCACAGGTTCAAACCCAACTGCAGTCAGCATGTCGTTGTGTCCCTGGGACTCCTCACCCCAAATTGCTCCTGTGGGGATTGCCCACAGTATTGAGTGTGTTAGTCGCTTTGGATAAAAGCGTCTAACAAGTAACACAGAAATAAATCTGAATGTATGTCGTTTTTTTTTCTTCTTCTTGTGTCTCTTTTATATTAATTTTTGTATTTATTTATTTTTATTTATTTGTTCTGTCTTTGTATACATGTAGGTAGGTAGGTAGGTAGGTAGGTAGGTAGGTAGGTAGGTAGGTAGGTAGGTAGGTAGGTAGGTAGGTAGGTAGGTAGGTAGGTAGGTAGGTAGGTAGGTAGGTAGGTAGGTAGGTAGGTAGGTAGGTAGGTGTATGTATGTGCATGTGTACATGTGGGTATACATATGAGTATATGGGTACAAGTATTACTGTTATTATTCTTTATTCCCTTATCTATACATTTTCTTTTAATATTATCTTCTATATTACTTTACTTTGACCTATACAGGTATCTATCTTATTTATTTAGTTAGTTATTTATTTTACTAGCTAGGACCGGGAGGGAGGGAACGGGGAAAAAGTCAATACAAATATTGACTGTATAAATGTAAACTCAGACTCAATAAAAAAAGTTAAAAAAAATAAATAAATCTGACTTGATTTTAGAAAACACATTTTATTGTAAACTGATTTTTGTATTTCGGGCGTATTTGTCCTGATTCTGGTCGAATATAGTTCAAAAGTAAGTATCCCTAGCTAATTACCATATCTAATTTATCTTAACTTCACATTTTATTTCAACAAATCCTACCAGCTAATTTCCACTTGTTCAACTGGCAGACTGTGTTGACTTATTACAAGCGATAACACCTCGTTTTCATATTTGTTGTCCTTGTTTTTGGAGTGTATAATAATAACAATAAATTATATTTCTATAGTGCTTTTCTTGAACCCAAAGACGCGTTACATTTGGGAGGGAGGGTAGACAAAGAAAACAAAAAGAAGAGAGGGGGGGGGCTTATGTGTATGTGTTCACCAGCCATGGACAAGGGAGCCGGTAAACTTTGCACAGATGTCAAACTGGTTACTTTTGAAATGCACCGGCCGTCAGAGTTGTCCTCGGCTGGTGATTTGAGCTGCTTTCATGCCACTGGGCGCCCAACGAGCGAACAGAGAGGCGCGCTGTGTACCTGCTCTGCCTCGAGGAGACATGCAGATGCTTTGTGTGAAGAGCTGAGCAGATTAGCACTTCATTACCGTGCTAGATTGTTTAACGAAGACACTCAGGGAACGGAGAGGCAGCTGGATTATGACCAAGCCATGTTTTTCATTTAGACAGGATTATCACTTCCAACGGCACACCTCGGGAATATGACTTAAAACTCAGGAAAGCACCAATCAGCAAATTATCTTATGTTCACTAACTCCCCCGTCTGATGAGGCTCGAACGCTTTGCCAACAACACAGAAGTTCAACGACTTCTGTACTTTGAAACTCAGAAATAACGGAATTAGACAATAACTTGAAGGGTTTGAGTGCTTGGTGTCTGCCAGTAACTTCATCTTGTTGGAGAGGACCTGGCTAGAGAGAAACAATAGTTTTAAAGCCTTACATTTAGGATTGGGGTGGTCGCCATTTTGTTTTCTTGGCCGTTGCTATCTTTGATTTTTGGAACCAGAAGTAAAGTTCAAAAGGGAGGAGCTAAGTAACCAAACGAAGGACATGATTATGCAAAACAAAATGCTCCGATTGGCTTTAATGAGCCGAAAAACAAACAACAACAACAACACAGAAGTCCAACAACTCTTCTGAATTCCCGAACATCTATCTACCAACCTTTTCCTCATTCCTCTGTCCCTGTTAGATGGAAAGAGTTGTAGTTTTCCAAATCCACAATGGCACCTGGCTTGTGTAAGGTTATACAACAGAAAAATACACCTCAGAGGGAATACTGGATTTAAAAATAGAGTACCTTTAAAGAGGACTTTCTATATTGACTTTTCTTTGTCATTGTCTTGAAGGTGTTTCTGAACATGTATACGCTATATTCACAAAGGCTTAGTGTCCCTGTGCCTTTGCTCCTGAGGCCAGATTGAGACGTGATGTATAAGAACATTATTCCCAAAACACTTACATGAATTTTGGTCCTTCGTCCAAAATATGCAAACCCTACTCCAACTTACACGAGATGTATCTTTTTATTAACAGCACCAAACAAACTCGAGTGAGGGAACAATGGAGCGTGAGATGGGCCGGAGAATCGGAGAACCGGAGCGGTACTGCAGTCGCTTTACCGCACCGTGTGACGAAAAGGGAGCTGAGCCAGAAGGCAAAGCTCTCTGTGTACCAGTTCCTACCCTCACCTACGGTCATGAAGGATGGGTCGTGACCGAAAGAACGAGATCGCGGATACAAGCGGTCGAGATGGGTTTTCTCCGCAGGGTGGCTGGCGTCTCCCTCAGGGATAAGGAGAGAAGTTCGGTCATCAGGGAGGGACTCGGAGTTGAGCCGCTCCTCCTTCGCGTCGAAAGGAGCCAGTTGAGGTGGTTCGGGCACCTAGTTAGGATGCCACCTGGGCGCCTCCCTAGGGAGGTGTTCCAGGCACGTCCAGCTGGGAAGAGACCGAGGGGTAGACCTAGGTCCAGGTGGAGGGACTATATCTCTTCGCTGGCCTGGGAGCGCCTTGGGACCCCCCAGTCAGAGCTGGTTGATGAGGGGAAAGGAACGTTTGGGGCTCTCTGCTGGAACTGCTACCCTCGAGACCCGACCACGTGAAGCGGGAGAAGATGGATGGATGGATGGACCAAACAATCAGCTGCCACACATTTGAATGTCTATTTAAAAGTTGGACATCTAACTACATAAAGAACCACAAGGGAAATAAGTCCTTTCTTTCTTGTGTTATCGTTGATGTCCTTTTAAAAGTGCATGTTCATTGGATTGCCATAAATGAAAGTGTCTTTTATAACACATTGTGGAACGACACAAAAGAAAATAAACTGCTGTCTGAAAGGAACCTGTGAGAAAAACAACATTAAAAAACAACATGCCTCCATAAAGTGGCATTATTGTATTCTGAGCAAAGGGAGGAAATGAGAATAGAGATGAGGTCCAAAGGCGTTGACAGGAAATTAGTTGTGTTTGTCCTCAGTGGCACCAGGTACTTCATCAAACCTGCGTATGAGAGATATCGTGTGTGTATTACGGGGCCGCCGAGCCCCAGGAAGCGTATGCATAGCTATGAGCCGACAGCCTGACATGACAGCAAAAGGCACGTAATTATCCTCTGCCATCACACACACAATAGATCACACGCATGCAGACAGATGTGTACACATGTGAACACAGGCATGCATATGAATGTCCAAAAAGTATCCATATATTAAAATGCTGTTAACAATAGTCTGCTGGGACATTCAATTACGGAGCGGTAACCATGGCTGTAAATACTGTTACTGCGATGGGAATTGCTTTTGGAGCAATTATACTGGGGACACACAAAGAGGCTGCTGGGAACTGGAACGGATGCCTTGCAATCCTGGAGGTTTATTGAAAGGTGTGGCAAAGGAAGACAAACACGCAGTCTCAAAGGGTCGCTTTAAGAGTCCTGCAGGAACGAGTCCTCAAGCCCAGAAATGAGTCTTTTTGGAATGTATTTCTTTTGGTGAAAGGACTGAATAATTATCACCATTTTAAGTTCTACGACACTTCAGCAAATACTGCACCCGTTAATTTGTTACGCTTATATGTGTCGTAAAAAGAGCGGTTGCTAACGAGTGGCTACAAGAGACGACTGAACGACATCATGCCGAACATTAGCCGCCTTTAGCTTAGCGGTGGTGACGAGGACTTGGTGTAGTTCATGTGTTACCCTAGCTTTCTCTGTTGATCACGTTCACACTTCAAAAGTCATAACAACAAAAGCGATAGGTGTCATTTTCCAAAAGCCAATGGAAACATCCCATTGGCTTTTGGTTGAAGAAGCCCTTGCGATGCTAACTACAACAATACGTCATCAATCAATCAATCAATGTTTATTTATAGCCCAATATCACAAATGTTACGTTTGTCTCAGTGGTCTTCACAGTGTGTCCTCAGACCCTCTGTCCTCAGACCCTCTGTCCTCAGACCCTCTGTCCTCAGACCCTCTGTCCTTAGACCCTCTGTCCTTACACCCTCTGTCCTCAGACCCTCTGTCCTCAGACCCTCTGTCCTTAGACCCTCTGTCCTCAGACCCTCTGTCCTCAGACCCTCTGTCCTCAGACCCTCTGTCCTCAGACCCTCTGTCATTAGTCCCTCTGTCCTTAGACCCTCTGTCCTTAGACCCTCTGTCATTAGTCCCTCTGTCCTTAGACCCTCTGTCCTTAGACCCTCACATCGTACAAGGAAAAACTTCGGAAGAAAACCCCCAGTTTAAAGGGAACATGGGAGAAACCTCAGGGAGAGCAGCAGAGGAGGATCCCTCTCCAGGACGGACAGACGTGCAGTAGATGCCGTGTGTCATCACTACACCTCTCTAGTGTATGCCACCATCTTTTCTGCTCAACTCTTTTTGGGTCTGATTCTTAGACTGGTTATAAACATGTTTGCCCTTAACAAAAACAAATGCCCCACATAAAGATTAAGAAGCATGTCACAGCTGTTCCTATATACCTGCTTTGACTTAAGGCTATTCTAATATCAATATACGCATTAAGTCTATATAAAAGATATACTGACAGATAGGAAATATCAATACAAACTATCAAGAGATATCAAGCCTTTTCTCAATTGAAAATCTATATTTTATATAACACATCCTTGCTCCCCCCTTTCTGCTTTTCAGGAAGACCCCACACAGCTCCTACTGTGTGTGGGTGTGGGTGTGTGGGTGGGTGTGTGTGTGTGTGTGTGTGTGTGGATCTGTGTGATACAGTATGTTTTACTGTCCTTCCCACTGTGCTTTCATCTGCTGCGTCTCAGAGGACTGGAGAGGGAGAGGGAGACTGCCGTGTTCAAAGTGGGCCGTCACTCAGTCTCCCTGGAGTTTCCCATCCTGTAGGAATCTCATTATCAACAACCGCTGGCACATCAGAGACAAGCAAGCGTAATGTGTGTGTGTGTGTGTGTGTGTGTGTGTGTGTGTGTGTGTATAGTGTGTTGATGTGTAGAACTTAAAAGGAGACACACAGAAAGCAATAGATGAAGAAGGAGAGTGTATTTGCTCACAAGAGGCCATCATTTTGTCGAATCTCAAACTCCAATATGTCTGCTATAGGAACCATTTTACACACGGCGAACACGGCTCTGCCTCTGCGCTCCGACGAGAGCAGACACGTGTATAAGTGCATACTGGAGAGCAGGGAAAACATGGAAGGCACTGCTTGGTTGTTACTTAACATACTGACTGCAGGAAACACATCGTGCTGGTTATACAAATGAGTGTTCAAGTGGCTCATAATATCTTTGGATTTGCATTGCCTCTCCATATACACTACTTGTTTGCCATATTTAATACTGTAACACTACTGTTGTAAAGTATCACGGTGCAATATATAATTATTACTACTACTTCCTTACTTTTAAGTCGTGCTGCGGCCGTTTTATTCTATGAGAAGCGCACACCAAATATTTTTCGTTCAGCTTAAAGTCACAAGATAGTGCACAAACAAAGCCATAGAAAATCACTATTTGGATTTGTGTGTTACAGAATTGATGTCACCAACGTAGTTACAATTTCTTGTGAAATTACAAATGTAAAAACAAAACAAGATACCACGACTTTTACTCAAGTTACAGCAGAGTCTTCGCTGCAACACTATCACACATTGTATCGTTCTTTTGCATGGGGGTCCAAGCCTAGGATGTGTGTTTCAGGGTCTCTGCAGGAATCCTGAAGTCAAATGTAAAACCTTTTAAGACCCTTCCCATACATGTTAAGACCTCATCGCCACTTGGAGTTCTAACCGGTTACCTTGGCGATAGGGCTGCACGATATATCGTGTTGTGGCGATAAGCGCGATATTCACATCGCAGGACATGACGATTTAAAAAAAAAAAAATTCTTTATTTTTTTTTTTTTTAGGACTTACGATATTAAAGGCTCTTAACATCCCGATAGCAATGAATATCTGAAGTGCTTTGACAAAAAATCCATAAAAAAATGTCATCTGTAGAAGCCATAATACCGGCTAAAGTAACTGGAAGGCCTACCTGCCTGTCAGCCTTCCATCGGGGGACACAAACTGATCTCGTGCCCTCATTGGTCATGTGCGCGTTCGTGTGTGTTGGAGGAGGGGCTCTGAGAGGAAGTGGCAGATTTTCTCCAATTTGTGTATTTTCAAATTCTAGCGATCTCGAGCCGGTTTCTCAAACTTACCTACCACCTTTAAGTAGGCAAATTAACACAAAAACGTCATGTAAATGGACTGTACTTATATAGCGCTTTATCCAGTCTTTAAGACCCCTCAAAGCGCTTTTACATACTACATGTCGTTCACCCATTCACACAGAGCAGTGTACCTAACTCTAGGAACTAACATTCATACACATTCACACACCGTTGGCCATGCCATCAGGGTTAAGTATCTTGCCCAAGGACACATCGACATGTTGACAGCATGGGCTGGGATCGAACCCACAACCTTCTGGTTGAAAGACGACCGCACTCCCTCGCAGCCACAGTTGCCCATGTTACAATTATTTTGCTGCTTGCTACAAAAGGAAAACGTGCGCGGCTCTCATGTCAGGGGTACTTGAGTGAGTGACATGCCGGCTCTGTCAGCAAACCACCAATCACAATCAAATCTCCAAAACAAACGGACCCGGTGATTAAAGGTAAACACACTAAAGTGGTTGCATGTGTTTCTCCAGGGCAGTTCGGCGCTGCTAACCGAGCTAGCTCAGCTTGTTGCTCTGATAACTTCAGATCCAGACGTCCGTGACTAAAATCCTTCATCCGGTTAAATATAGTTAAAAAAATACCAAGTGTATCATTAAAGTTCAAGAAAGGATGGTTTGCGGGGAAAAAACGGTCTTTTCTTCAATTCCTGTATGTTTTCATATCGCAGTATATAGTATATATATATATACAGTATATAGTATATTATATAGGGCGGAAATCGGAATGTCAGTTTTTTCCAATATCGTGCAGCCCTAATTGGCGACACACTGTACCTCACATTGACTATACACAGTATTGATTGTCCTTCCTCCTTATCTCCCAACCGTTTGGACGCAGACTTGCATTTCCCCATAACGATGTTGCTTAGCAACCGGCGTAAACGGACCTCCGCGTGCTATCAAGCAGTGAGCGCGCGATGTCCTGTTCAGATGACGTCAAACCCAACGGGATGCCATCAATAAACTCCACAGAATCACACGACACACCTACGCCATGACTACATTCAGGCAGACTGTGGAACACAACCTCTCTGGACCATTTAGATACTTATTGAAGACAAGCTACAAAATGTAACACCTTGGAAAATTATGTTTAATACTTTTTAATAGCCTTCATTTTCGCTAAATTGATTTATCAACTTGTAATACTTTTGAAGACCCCGCGGACACCCCGTATTTACATGATAGTAATTGTATTATTACGTGCTAATGTGTTGGTCTACTTATGCTGTCTTATCTGCACCTTCCCCTTGCTGCGGTAATGTAAATTGATATAAGAAAGTTATTCACGTGTCCATGTAATATTTTCCGTCTTCAGTATAGCTTCGTACTTCATGATAAGTGCACAGGCAGCCGCAGCCAGTGACTCATGCCGACTCTTCATGAAGGGATTATTGGCCTTGCAGTCAATAGTAAGCAGATTAGACGGAGCTACGTGTGTTAGCAGACACCGCAGGAACACCGTGGCTCTAATCCCACTAAACACACATTTTACAGCCACATCACAGACATAAAGAAGGACATTCTGGATTTATAACATTGCATCAAAAACATGTTTAGTGAGATAACTATGAATATGTCTTTTTTAATGTTGTTAGATAATAATGTGATGGTTATTAGCACAATCAACATGTATCCCATACACGAAAGTCTTAATAAGTTCCTAGTGACGAGGTAAATATGTTTCTCTGTCTTTGTATTCACCGAGGGCCACAGATAGAGAAATATACGCAGGGCTGGGCCATGAGGTTTATTGCCTCATAAGTTCGGTTATAAGTTAGCACATGTAGCTAAATGATGCTAAGTCAGACCTCACAGCTGTCCATAGGGTTTCCATTTTGTTGTCAGCAGCTCATTCCTTAATACAGAAGCCTCAGATTGCTTATCATAAGAGGAAATATGAAGGGTATATTAAGCTTGTTATGTAAATAATAATATTAACACATAAATACGACTGTATAATATCTGTTTTCATCTATATTTAAGAAGTACAATACAAGCACACGTTTCATTATAGTTTTTTTTTTATTTACTGAGGGCCGATTTAAAATGGACTGCGGGCCGCATTTGGCCCCCGGGCCATAGTTTGGACACCCCTGTTGTATTGTGTCCGAACATAATTCTACCACCATCACAATTGGTTGAACTAATTCATAACAGTGGAGAATAAAAGGCAGCAAATGTAGGAGGAATTACTCAGTGCCAGACTGATTTATTATTCCCTTTTTGTAAGCCTTGCAAATCTATCCAGCTTTAGGTCTGGGGACTTTGTTTTCTGAGGTGTCATTGTGTTTTTAAATTGTGCTGCTTTGCTTAGATTACAAGCAGCACCGGTCATTTCTCAGCAAATTACCCTCGATGGTCTAAATGTGGTGAGACTGGAAGAAATATCACCGCAGCAGTGGGATCGGCTGTGGGCTGAATGGAAAAGAAAAAGACTGCTGCTATAATTGGTAAATGTATTAAAATGACCTATACACCACTGGAATTAAGCATGCCAAGGTACCGCTACCTGTTTGGAAACCACCGACGGAGGTGCTTCTGAGCGGTGCTAATTAAAAGGTTAAAAGTAGCTGCATGTTAATATGTAAGTCAATGCTTGAGAAAATCCGATAAACTTTGGTGTTAAGATTGAAATGACCTTTTTGGGCCATTTGAGGAAAGAAGTAATAATGAAACCACTTTGAAAACTCCCAACACAACCGTCCCTTATCCGAGCGTTCTGGTCCTCGTTGCAATGTTAGAAAACTCCCCCTGGTCTCCGGCTTGAGCTTCAATCCATGTGTTTCTGATGCTCTCCAGATGGAAGCAGTCATCACATACAGAGCATCCACCTGAGCAGTGTCCTTCACATGCTGATAGACAAGAGAGGGAGTCACACGGTCACAAGATGGAGGAATGCCGGTTCTTCTAGGTAATCATACATCTTTCTTTTCTTAAAAATTCTGACTTTTTCTCAAAATCTAAAAATTATTTATTTTTCTTCAAAATTATGTATTTTTTCTCCAAATTATGTTTTTTTTCTAAACATCCTGACTTTTTCTAAAAATTCTGACTTTTTTCTCAAAATTCTTTTTTCTGAATACTTAAAAATGTTAATAATCCCTCGTCACCGGCTTGAGCTTCAATCTCAGGATCCATGTGTTCCTGACAGTGTTCCCAACTTGGCGACTTTGTCGTTACATTTGGCGGCTTTCCAAACCCTCCGGTGACTAACGACTGATCTCACGACTTGTAATGGTGTTATTAGGGACTTTTCTGGTGTTTGGAGACTCACGTATTGTTCTGCAGTAAACGAGCTGCCGTGAGCCCCTCAGCCCTCCCGTAGTACTGACTTACGCGCAGACTAGCTTTGCCTCCCGCGGCAGCTCAGCTGCAGTCAGAGCAGAGAGGAGACAGCCACACTCTCCCGTGTCGAGACAGCTTCAGTCACTTAATCACCTCGTCCACTGTGTGTGTGCCTCTCTGTGACAAGCTAAACATCCACGTAGGTCATCGTGTCACAGTCTGAACTGTATTCACAAAAGTACAGAAAGGAGTGGGAATCAAACCCTGAGTTTAAAGGATGGTTGAAGCCATTTATTGGAGATGACACACGGCATACTGCCTTTATTGTAAAGGAGATTTCTACTAAAAACTACTAAAACTATTTCTACTTTTTCTAATAGAGACATTTCTGATCTACTGTAGTCTGGATTTACTCTGGTGGTTTCAAGTTTTGATCCTTGAAGGGGTTTTTTCCGCGATTACATGATATGCAAATTAGGCGATGACGTCATTTAGGGACTTCTGGCGACTTTTCGGACAGCCAATAGCTACTTTCCTTACTATTACTTACTTACTATAGCAACACTGATTCCTGATCCTCTCCAGAATGGAAGGAGTCATCACATACAGAGCATCAAGTAGTTCCTGAGCAGTGTCCTTCACATGCTGATATCCAAGAGAGGGGGCCCTTCTCACTTCTCTTATTTTTCATTTCCTCGCTCCTCGGTAGGGTTGGGTATCGTTTGAATTTCCACGATTCCGATTCCGATTCTACTTTTCGATTCCGGTTCTTAACGGTTCTCGATTCCGATTCTTTGAGGGGCAGGGTAAAAAAATGATACATGCTTCTTCCACCAAAAAAATTACATTTATTCGAGAAACTTTTACACAGGTTAGTTTAAAGTAATATTCACATGAATCAGTCTGTTTATATTCACTGCTATGTAACTTTAACCTGAGAACCCCTGAAGCTACAACAGTTCAACTTTTAAAAACAGTTCTTGTTGAGAAAAACAAGCATATCTGCCTTCTCAGGCATACCGGGAAGAAATGTTTGAACATTTTGAAGTAAAATGCTTCAATCTGGTGCACACGCAGAATTACTAGAGACTAGATCTAGGGGGTACAACTCTAAACACCCATATGAAAAAGATCGGTTTACATTTTAATAATTAAATAACAAATAGCCTACATGTAACGCATTTTATTTTTGTTGTTCATTCATATCTTATTTTACTATTTTATTTATGCATATTTTTTTATCTCTCCAGTTTAAAACGATATGTCTGGTTTACTGTCCTATAGTATACATTGGAATGATTTCAAACCTGTTTTATCCCAATAATTATAAAGGAGTGCCTTGGAAATATGTGTTTACATAAATTGTGATCAAAACGTTTGAGACCCACTGAGATAACTTAGACTAAAGTGAACTATCTAAACACTGAGAGTCCTTTACCTCACTGAGCTGAAGTTATCAGCCTCTCAGTCTGACTGGAGAGGACTCTCCCTCCACATCATTGTAGAAACATCTTCTTCTTCCGTAAGAGCAGCTAGCACCAGATGCTAATAACAACAGCGCCGGTTCCAGTGCACCCTCGTGAGCTGCGGTTGCCAGATAAGCCAACATCCCCCATTTTCATCACTTGCAGCGCCCAACGTACAGGGCAAATGAAAAGTGTAACCGGGATGAAAAGGGTGTTACATTTACTTAATTATGAATGTTGTTACATCAAGGCCGAAAATTAGGATTAGCACCAACGGTCAAAACATTTATTTTTTCTCCCAGAGCTGTCAGCGCAGCGCCTCCACAGATCTGGCGCCCTAGGCGAACATTTATAATGCCAGTGCGACAGGCCGGCCCTGGTCTCAGGTTACACTGTAGGAAATGTAGATACAACGCTACATTTCCCGCCCCGCTGCAGTCATGCAGTAGGCTACGGAGAGCGGCGAGAAACATTTCCTCAGGAATCGAAAAGCGGAACCGAAATTCACATTTCTAAATGATACCGTTGGAATCGAAATGTTAATACATTAACAATTCTCGGTACCCAACCCTACTCCTCGGTCTCGCTCTCACCGGAAGTTGATTTGTCTGCGCCATTTTGAGCAGCGTCCCAATGGCCTTATTTTTGCCGGAGGAGCGATAATGGAGGAGCTATAGACCATCCTTCGATGAAATCCTCAGACACTCGCCCCGCCCCCTTACTGTGTATCGCTCACTGATTGGACGAGGCAGCGCATGCTCTGATCTGATGCTTCTTGACATGAGAGCCGTTTCCCAGCGGAGTGAAGAAAACACACGAGTCCCTCCTCAGTTTAGACCGTGTTTTGTTTCAATTCATGTTTCATTTAGTCACAAACATGAGATATATCTGAACAACAAAGCGGTCAAAAATAATTTTATTAATTTATTGTTAACAATTTTCATGATCGCTTTTTTCGTTTTATATTTTAATGTAGGCCTATTGTCATTTCCATTGAGTCACAGCTGAGGCGTGAATTCCCTGACTCCACTCGGTTTGAAAGCCCGGCCTCCAGCATGCAGCTGGCACGTTTCAAAGGCGTGGCGGCAGAAAAACAACACAAGTGTAAGTGCCTTTTACTTACTGTTATGTGAAGCATATTGTCAGCAGCAATCACACTCGGGATGCTATAGGTTTACTCCACAGAGAGGTTCTGCAGAACATGGGGGTGGAGGAGTTGCTCACTCCCACGCAACTCTCCAAAAAGTGGGACAACCTCAAACGCAAATATAAGGTGAGATATTGTATTTCTAGATGCATACAATGCAGCTATTTCTATTGTGTCTTCGTCTGACGGATACAGTCCTTTTGTCCCAGGAGCTGAACCCCCCCCCCTACAGGGACGGGGACGGACGCGGGGGAGGACGCGGCAGCCACATGGTCGTGGTTCTCCGTGATGCATGAGGCCATCGGGAGTCGGCCCTCCATGGAGCCTCCAGTCCTCGGCCGACGTGGCCCCCAGTGGGATTGGCTCTTCCTCCAGTGGAGCTTGGGCCGCTCCTTGTGGCCAGGCAATGGAGGAAGAGGAGGATCCTGGGCAGCCTGGCACACGTAGCAGCACCACGACACTGGACGAAGAGCCGTGCGCCAACCAATACATTGTCATTACAATATTGACCTCATGTGACCGGCCGTGTGTGTTCTTTGATGGCAGGATCCTCAGCAGGGCCTCCAGAGTCTGGAGTCCTGCATGATGTCCTTCTGGCCATCAAAGAACACCGCAAGGACTGGCCCATGAGGGTTTCAAATGGCTTGGATGGGATCGACATCCATCTGCAACATAAAGACACCTGTTGCCTTCAGCTTTTACTAAACTCCGACAATTAATTTATCTACATTAAATTGCTGTTGTTGGTGAAACCATTCATCCTGCACCAGACTAGTGATGCCATGAAACCAATAGCCTGTTGTTGTCGTCTTTCCCGACGGCGCCTGGCCTGCTCCTGATCTTGTAGGAGCGCATGATGGACACAAATAAAATGTGCAATGTTATCTTGTGACATCTTGTGTTTGGTAAGGTTGAACCTCCTTCTATCCAAAACGTATATAGGCCTGGGTCCTTCTTCAGTTTGTCACTGACCTGATTAGCTTTTCATTCGGCTGGCAAACCGCAGTCAAAGTGTGCAGTGCAATGGATGTTAATCTAACTGGGTTTTGATAGATAACATATCTCTTTTTCTTCTCTCAATTATTTTATTTATTTTGTGCCCTCTAATCAATATTAATCCAACTATTGTTCGTTTATACATTTTAAGAATGGCGTTTATCTTTTTTGAGAATTAGTTCTTATTTTATTTAATGTATTTGGGTCTACAACAGATGATACAAATGTTAGTGTCAGTAAATGTGTGGAAATAACGGGGACAGAGCTGCTGCCAGACGATCAGCTGTGCGGCGTCATCGCAAACGGACGTCGCTTCACGTGACGCCCCGGAGGAAAGGACTTCTCGTGGTTTCCTTGCGTCCTTCCATGCTTCCCTGGTGGGAGGTACTAGTCGCAGGGAGACGACGCAAGTGAAGGACGCAAGGAATCTATTTAACCGAAGTGAGAAGGACCCAGGGAGTCACACAGTCACAAGATGGAGGAACAGAAAGCAGTATTCAATGTTTACTTCAGATTAGCTCCACGTCAGAAATGAGCATGCTTGATGTCTCTCTCCATAGAGGCTGAGTCATCATGTTCATCACATAGCTATCATCTGCCTCAAACAGTCCTGATGCTCTTCTGGGTCATCTCACATCCTGTCATGTTCACAGCTACAGTTGGTACCTTTGTTAGCATGCTACTCTCATGCTGGAGGAGGACACTCAGGAACACAATGCCTGATATTAGTTAAAAAGGTAACGACAGCAGGTTTCGTAAACCCATTAGATATGATATATAAATACATCTCTCTGAGGTCTGCACAGATGGGGGAGCGTTTTGACGCCAGCTTATCGGGCCTGTCTTATCGGGCCTGTCTTATCTGCCTCAGACAGTTTGTAAAGAGCAAAGAAGGAAAAGAGAGAGAGAGGAACAGAGGAAGAGAGAGAGAGGAACAGAGGAAGAAAGAGAGAGAGAGGAACAGAGGAAGAAAGAGAGAGAGAGGAACAGAGGAAGAGAGAGAGAGAGGAACAGAGGAAGAAAGAGAGAGAGAGAGCCACAGGTCAAAAAGCCACAGGACTTTTGGTGGTGTCAGATTGCGGTCGCTGCGGGGTCAGATCGTCACAATGCAAACAGCTGGAGGACTCACCTTGATCAGGAGAGCCAAAGTTGACTGAAATGTCTGCCATCTATTTCTCCTGACCTCAAACTACTATCGGAGACGCTACTTTTGAGCAATACAATTTAGATTTCATTCGAAAATAGCGTCTAGCATGCTTTCAAATTGTCAGTGGGTTAAGGAAGGCAGCTAGGACCCAAGTGCAGCACATGGTACTTTGCAGAAAACTGCTTTATTTGACAGGCCAAGAAAACTAAAACTCTCTCTTCAACTTGGCATTCGACTTCAAGGATCTGACAACAACTGAAAGACTAATCACAAAAGGCGCGTTCACACCGGAGTACTTTTACCCGTACTTTTCCCGTTTAGTTCCGATAGTGCCTGGAATTTTGCGTTCACACCAAAAAGAGAACTTAGTTCAGAGAACTTTTACCCCCTTTTTTAGTGCCTGCTAGAGAGGTGGTCTGATTGGCTGGGCGAATTGCAAACCACGCCCCGTAAAACTCTGAAAAGTTTTGTGAAGCCGCCATTATATTTGCTGGCATTAGCATTATTAGCATTAGCCCCGCTCACCAACGCAGAGAGACTAATTTATGGCGACACAAAATAAAACATGGGAGCGGTGGAGATGAGGAGGTGTCGGCGTTCTGGCGATTTACTCGGAAGGCTTCAGTAGAAGCTGCTGGGAGTCCCAGCAGCTTCTACTGAAGCCTTCCCCAACTCCGGGGACTTCCGGCCGGGGACTTGGGGTGGCAGTATACGCCGTGAAGTTGTTTGCAGCCTGCCAGTAAGCCCAAAGCAGAAGAAGAAGAAGTGACGTCAGCGGCTTCATTTGCGTAATCTTCCAATACGGTCTAGCTGCGGCCGCGGCCAGTACACGGCGGTACACGACACGCCCACCTGACACGACACTACGGTGGCTGAGAGGCACCACCGTTAAAAGCGAATTGACGAGATTTACATCATACAGCCCATGTAGTATAAACATTGATTTTAATTTCTTACAGTAGGAGAGGTTTTGGGGTTTAGGAGGGAGGAAGGAAGATTAGGATTAGGTAAAAAGGTAGGGATTGGTTAAGGTTTAGGATGGGGGGAAGGGAAGGGTTAGATTGAAGGGAGGGAAGAGAAACTGCTACCCCGGGAACGTTCATACTGGTAGTTTATTTAGTTTAAAAAAAATTATCCGAGTTAGAGACCACCAAAGAAAGTGTAGTACCGCCGTGTGGCCACAAGACTCCGGCGCACTCCTGGGGGGCTTGGTTCAACCTCCACTGTCCGCGGCCGCAGCTAGACCCTTCTCAGCCACCGTAGTGTCGTGTCAGGTGGGCGTGCCGTGTACCGCCGTGTACTGGCCGCGGCCGGCAGCTAGACCCTTCTCTAATCTTCCCTCAGGGAATTTATTCCGGTGTGAACGCGATCGGGCTGTTAGTTCCATGGGGGAACTAAGTGCCGGCACTAAGTGCTGGGAACTAAGTGCCGGCAAAGTACTTGGTGTGAAAGCGGCTAAAGACAAGACACAGGTATGGAGAGAGGAAACAAACAATGGCCCCAGGTGAACACCATCAGGTAATCAAGCAGGAGGGAAACTAAAGACAGGAAGTAACTGACATAACGTGGAGGGTTAGATCTCGGGAAAACAGACGGATCTTGACAGGACAAAATAAAACGGGGAAAACTAATACGGATCTATAACAGTATTGACATCGCAATGGAATGGAATACAAAATAAATCGGCAGTAATAACAACATCTGTTTTCTTTTCTTATTACTGCCGATTTGTATTCCATATTTTATTCCTTTTTATTCCATTGCAATGTAAATACTGTTATATTTATATTTTACTATATTTTGTATTATGTTTTCTAGTTCTCTATCTGTGTTTTAATTGTCGTTTCACTTTATGTATGCATCACGACACCTGGTCAAATTCCTCGTACGTGTAAACCGATAACAAAATCCTCTCCCCTCCACATCCTCGTTAGTTACTTCCAGCAAATCGGCTTTCGACAATTACGCTATTATACAGCAATGAAATGCAACATCCGTGTAACTGCATGGCACAAAGTCAGAATTATAAAAACAAATGACCCTGACACTAAGAATGACTTTCTAAAATGGCTGACTCCAGGTGGTTTCATTGCAGCGGTTGGTTCATTAAGCAGCGAAGGTGAGAGCGTGAGTTCAGGACTGGCACACTGAACTCAAACTGCCAAAGGTTACTCTCATAAAGCTGGGAGCTCCTCCAAAGGATGCTACATGTCTCGCCACTATTATTAAGTACAAACAGGAAGGCCCGAGAAAACTTGCAAGAGAATCACAAAACAAGCCTTATATCAGTGAGAAGCAGCTTTGGCAAGACACTGCCGCTGACAGCAGAAACAAACCGAGTGTTAATATCGGACATGTACGACAGAGAAGCAGATGTCTGGACAGATTTACTTAAGCCGATGAGATCAAATATATTTATTTTGAAAGGTAATCTGGGTATTTTGTAGTCAGCCAACGATTAGCAGTTCTGTTGGCATGTAGTAAAAGCTCTAGCAGCAACTTCAGGGTCTGAGAAGAAAAGCCAATATAGAAGTGCATACAACTTGCGTCCTCTGTAACAACGAACAAAGGCAACCGCCAAAGAAATGTTTATTCCCCCAATTTTATAGAAGTCTATGAGAAAATAGAAATTGATCAATGTCTTCGTAACAAGTCTAAAGTGTTAATTGCTAGTTTGAAGTCTTATACAGCATGATGTTCATTTTGTAAATGTAGAGCAGGGGTGTCAAACTCAAGGCTTCATTTTATGCGGCCCCACAAGAGCTTGCAAAGAATATAATATGTTTGTTATACGGTTACATGCTACTTTACAGAAGCACGTTGCCCATAAACTACATGTCCCACAATGCATCTGAAATTAGACTTTTTTTTTCAGATTTGACTTTTTTCTCAGATTTGACTTTTTTTTCAAAATGTCACTTTTTATTTGCTTTTATTTTAAAAATCATTTTGTGACGTTCTCACTGAAGAGACTTGCAATGATTTTCCCTAGACTTCTGCTTTCAGACCGAGTTAATTATGAAGTTATTACCCTATCCGATAATAATCCAATGCAGAAGCAATAATGTAATATAATACATTATTTTATATATATTAAATATTTATATATGCAGTTTTATATAGTCTTAAAGTTACAACCGGCCCTTTGAACGCAACCATAATGCGAATGCGGCCCGAGATGAAAATGAGTTTGACACCCCTGATGTAGAGCAAAGAGACAATAGAGAGGCGAAGTCCCGCCCGTCTACTTCCGACCCATGGGACCTTATTTTAGAGAAAGCATGTATTGAAGTCGATGGGGAGAGAAATATTATCTTTCGATCCCGTTTGAATTGTGCCACGAATTACATGATGTTTGTCAATTTAAAAGATAATTTCCATACAATAATACATACTTCTTCTGAAATAAGGTCCCATGGCGCTCCCCCGGAAAGGGAGGGACTTCGCCAGAGTATGCTTTGGGGCGTGGCTAACTTGTGATTGACAGGTTTGGCTGCTCTGAGTTTTTACACTTTAACCCTTTGTGTTTTAGTTAATGAATGTTAAAGGAATGGTATGCTCATGACACTCATTTTTTAAAAATTATCATCCGATAAAACAGACCAGTCTCTGCCAGTCGTTCTTTTTTTTTTTTTAATCCGATGACATTATCAGTGATTTTAAACTGATTATATACCGAAATAACATCAACACTGTGGGCGCCGCCATTTCCCCGGACGTGACGTAATCCATGCGTTTGGTTTTCGAAGACACGTTGATCTCTATGTTATTTACTGTAGTTTCTCTCTTCAAATATGCCTCACTGTATCGAGAAATATTGCCATAATTCTGATAGGAACAATCCACGGAATGCTCGGTTCCATCTGTTGCCAAAAGGTAAGCGTAAGAAGTACATTCGGAGGCAGTGACTAGCGAAATGTGGCCGGCCCGAACCGAGAGATTCACAGGCTCATGTATGCAGCGAACATTTCACATTTCCGGACGACTACTCTGAGAGTATGATCAAACATAACATGGATTTATGGAACAACCATTACTCAATGGAGATGCAGTACCATCGGTCCTTTCTGGTGTCATCACCGACCAGGACACCAGTTCGGCCAGTTGAGAAAATCGCCCTCTGCAAGTGTGAAGCGACGGAGGAGCAGAAGTAGTGCTCGGAGTAAGAATAAGGTATGTTATAGCGCATTTCCATTGCAGCGGCTAGCCCCGTTTTAACGTCCAGGCCAGGACAGTTTTTGGTGGCCTTTCATATAGCGTAGGACCGGCTAGTGTGTATTTCCCCCCAGTTTTTTCCGGCCCCATAAAATCGTGATTCTATGGCCAGGGACAACGAAGCTGAGTATGCTAAACTAGAGAGGGAATCGCTAGCAAGGGTGGTACTACATGCATACATATAGTATCTTATATCATCTTCCCATTATACACACATGCATTTCCAAACATTTGGACTACCTATGTTGCAAATGTATGTATTATCTCTTCAATTTACACACGGCATCTATTGCACGTCTGTCCGTCCTGGGAGAGGGATCCTCCTCTGTTGCTCTCCCTGAGGTTTCTCCATGTTCCCTTTAAACTGTGGGTTTTCTTCAGAAGTTTTTCCTTGTACGATGTGAGGGTCTAAGGACAGAGGGTGTCGTATTGTCATACTGATATGTATGGCTGAATTCCCCCATCCAATCTCTTCACATTGGTCAAAACTTGTTCCTCTGCGGACGTTCCGAACTGAAATACTCCACCATGTTTCCGTGTGTTGACCAAAGTGAACGCATGGATGACGTCACGGACCATCACGTGGACTATTGAAAATGGCAAACATGGCGGCGGCCAGACGGAATATACAGGTCTTGATAAAAAAGAGCTATAAAATCATTATTTCCCGGGGAATATCGCTGATTTCTTCAGGGTATGGTTTAAACATAACGTTTCACTAAATACTGAAGTTTTGATTAATTATCTAATGAGTGGACCATTCCTTTAATAAAAAAAAGGGGTTTCCTTTCCTGTATTGATATAGGATTTTGTGTATGTATGTTACAAATGTTGTTTTAAGCCTTTGGTTGTATTTTGCTCAAGTCTTTCGTGTGACTTGTGGTGCCAAGAAAGCAAGATCACAAAAAGAAAAGGCAAATTAAAAAGGATTTGAAACAGTCGATCATTAACCAATGGGTGACGTCTTGACGCCCTCTTCTATATGGGCTATGAATGAAAGTGAGATGAAAACGTTAATAGGATTGGTTGAAAGTAATAAGACAATAAATATCGGAATCAAATCCAAATCAGAAAACGTTATTGACATTGGGGGTGCAACAACTAATTCAGTCGTCGATTCGTTGGTGAGTCATCACGTGTGTTTTACGCGCCGTTAAGCTCCAACGTTATTTGTCTTTTTATCGGTACTGGAGACATTTAAAAAATATATGTCATGTATTATTGCTACAAAAGACATTATATCGCAGCCTTAGTGTCGCCAGCTCGTTTCTAACGTGCAAAAAGACAAACAAATGCGTCTATGATGTATTTTCGATCTTTCTCTCCCCGTCTGTGTGCGAGGGGGGGGGCAGCTTACACACGGGGGGCGGGGCAGTTTACACACGGGCAGCTGCTACCTGCAGCAACACACACATGGCTGCAGCAACACACACACGTGGGAGATGGCGGAGAGAACGCGCTCCGAGGTGGTTAAACTTTACCCGTCTCGATGTGGAGAACGCTCGTTGCCAAAAGTGCAATAACAGTTTAGCATGTGAGGGCGGCAACACGAGCTATGTGTCTAAACATTTGTCAAAAGGGCTCCACACTCAGACGGAGGAATGCACCGGGTTCCACTGTCTTTCTAGCAGCTCTGTAGCCCCGTCCACGAGGAACGTTTCCCCGTCAGGTGTTCTGTATGCTAGCAGCTCTGTAGCCCCGTCCACGAGGAACGTTTCCACGTCAGGTGTTCTGTATGCTAGCAGCTCTGTAGCCCCGTCCACGAGGAACGTTTCCACGTCATGTGTTCTGTATGCTAGCAGCTCTGTAGCCCCGTCCACGAGGAACGTTTCCACGTCAGGTGTT
Source organism: Pseudochaenichthys georgianus (assembly GCF_902827115.2). Classification (NCBI taxonomy): domain Eukaryota; kingdom Metazoa; phylum Chordata; class Actinopteri; order Perciformes; family Channichthyidae; genus Pseudochaenichthys; species Pseudochaenichthys georgianus. The sequence goes on along the minus strand of NC_047506.1, from coordinate 956,125 downwards.
CTGTATGCTAGCAGCTCTGTAGCCCCATCCACGAGGAACGTTTCCACGTCAGGTGTTCTGTATGCTAGCAGCTCTGTAGCCCCGTCCACGAGGAACGTTTCCACGTCAGGTGTTATGTATGCTATATAGCCCAATATCACAAATGTTCGTTTGTCTCAGTGTCTTCACAGTGTGTCCTCAGACCCTCTGTCCTCAGACCCTCTGTCCTCAGACCCTCTGTCCTTAGACCCTCTGTCCTCAGACCCTCTGTCCTTACACCCTCTGTCCTCAGACCCTCTGTCCTCAGACCCTCTGTCCTTAGACCCTCTGTCCTCAGACCCTCTGTCCTCAGACCCTCTGTCCTCAGACCCTCTGTCCTCAGACCCTCTGTCATTAGTCCCTCTGTCCTTAGACCCTCTGTCCTTAGACCCTCTGTCATTAGTCCCTCTGTCCTTAGACCCTCTGTCCTTAGACCCTCACATCGTACAAGGAAAAACTTCGGAAGAAAACCCCCAGTTTAAAGGGAACATGGGAGAAACCTCAGGGAGAGCAGCAGAGGAGGATCCCTCTCCAGGACGGACAGACGTGCAGTAGATGCCGTGTGTCATCACTACACCTCTCTAGTGTATGCCACCATCTTTTCTGCTCAACTCTTTTTGGGTCTGATTCTTAGACTGGTTATAAACATGTTTGCCCTTAACAAAAACAAATGCCCCACATAAAGATTAAGAAGCATGTCACACGCTGTTCCTATATACCTGCTTTGACTTAAGGCTATTCTAATATCAATATACGCATTAAGTCTATATAAAAGATATACTGACAGATAGGAAATATCAATACAAACTATCAAGAGATATCAAGCCTTTTCTCAATTGAAAATCTATATTTTATATAACACATCCTTGCTCCCCCCTTTCTGCTTTTCAGGAAGACCCCACACAGCTCCTACTGTGTGTGGGTGTGGGTGTGTGGGTGGGTGTGTGTGTGTGTGTGTGGATCTGTGTGATACAGTATGTTTTACTGTCCTTCCCACTGTGCTTTCATCTGCTGCGTCTCAGAGGACTGGAGAGGGAGAGGGAGACTGCCGTGTTCAAAGTGGGCCGTCACTCAGTCTCCCTGGAGTTTCCCATCCTGTAGGAATCTCATTATCAACAACCGCTGGCACATCAGAGACAAGCAAGCGTAATGTGTGTGTGTGTGTGTGTGTGTGTGTGTGTGTGTGTGTATAGTGTGTTGATGTGTAGAACTTAAAAGGAGACACACAGAAAGCAATAGATGAAGAAGGAGAGTGTATTTGCTCACAAGAGGCCATCATTTTGTCGAATCTCAAACTCCAATATGTCTGCTATAGGAACCATTTTACACACGGCGAACACGGCTCTGCCTCTGCGCTCCGACGAGAGCAGACACGTGTATAAGTGCATACTGGAGAGCAGGGAAAACATGGAAGGCACTGCTTGGTTGTTACTTAACATACTGACTGCAGGAAACACATCGTGCTGGTTATACAAATGAGTGTTCAAGTGGCTCATAATATCTTTGGATTTGCATTGCCTCTCCATATACACTACTTGTTTGCCATATTTAATACTGTAACACTACTGTTGTAAAGTATCACGGTGCAATATATAATTATTACTACTACTTCCTTACTTTTAAGTCGTGCTGCGGCCGTTTATTCTATGAGAAGCGCACACCAAATATTTTTCGTTCAGCTTAAAGTCACAAGATAGTGCACAAACAAAGCCATAGAAAATCACTATTTGGATTTGTGTGTTACAGAATTGATGTCACCAACGTAGTTACAATTTCTTGTGAAATTACAAATGTAAAAACAAAACAAGATACCACGACTTTTACTCAAGTTACAGCAGAGTCTTCGCTGCAACACTATCACACATTGTATCGTTCTTTTGCATGGGGGTCCAAGCCTAGGATGTGTGTTTCAGGGTCTCTGCAGGAATCCTGAAGTCAAATGTAAAACCTTTTAAGACCCTTCCCATACATGTTAAGACCTCATCGCCACTTGGAGTTCTAACCGGTTACCTTGGCGATAGGGCTGCACGATATATCGTGTTGTGGCGATAAGCGCGATATTCACATCGCAGGACATGACGATTTAAAAAAAAAAAAATTCTTTATTTTTTTTTTTTTAGGACTTACGATATTAAAGGCTCTTAACATCCCGATAGCAATGAATATCTGAAGTGCTTTGACAAAAAATCCATAAAAAAATGTCATCTGTAGAAGCCATAATACCGGCTAAAGTAACTGGAAGGCCTACCTGCCTGTCAGCCTTCCATCGGGGGACACAAACTGATCTCGTGCCCTCATTGGTCATGTGCGCGTTCGTGTGTGTTGGAGGAGGGGCTCTGAGAGGAAGTGGCAGATTTTCTCCAATTTGTGTATTTTCAAATTCTAGCGATCTCGAGCCGGTTTCTCAAACTTACCTACCACCTTTAAGTAGGCAAATTAACACAAAAACGTCATGTAAATGGACTGTACTTATATAGCGCTTTATCCAGTCTTTAAGACCCCTCAAAGCGCTTTTACATACTACATGTCGTTCACCCATTCACACAGAGCAGTGTACCTAACTCTAGGAACTAACATTCATACACATTCACACACCGTTGGCCATGCCATCAGGGTTAAGTATCTTGCCCAAGGACACATCGACATGTTGACAGCATGGGCTGGGATCGAACCCACAACCTTCTGGTTGAAAGACGACCGCACTCCCTCGCAGCCACAGTCGCCCATGTTACAATTATTTTGCTGCTTGCTACAAAAGGAAACGTGCGCGGCTCTCATGTCAGGGGTACTTGAGTGAGTGACATGCCGGCTCTGTCAGCAAACCACCAATCACAATCAAATCTCCAAAACAAACGGACCCGGTGATTAAAGGTAAACACACTAAAGTGGTTGCATGTGTTTCTCCAGGGCAGTTCGGCGCTGCTAACCGAGCTAGCTCAGCTTGTTGCTCTGATAACTTCAGATCCAGACGTCCGTGACTAAAATCCTTCATCCGGTTAAATATAGTTAAAAAAATACCAAGTGTATCATTAAAGTTCAAGAAAGGATGGTTTGCGGGGAAAAAACGGTCTTTTCTTCAATTCCTGTATGTTTTCATATCGCAGTATATATATATATATATATATATCGCAGGGCGGAAATCGGAATGTCAGTTTTTTCCAATATCGTGCAGCCCTAATTGGCGACACACTGTACCTCACATTGACTATACACAGTATTGATTGTCCTTCCTCCTTATCTCCCAACCGTTTGGACGCAGACTTGCATTTCCCCATAACGATGTTGCTTAGCAACCGGCGTAAACGGACCTCCGCGTGCTATCAAGCAGTGAGCGCGCGATGTCCTGTTCAGATGACGTCAAACCCAACGGGATGCCATCAATAAACTCCACAGAATCACACTACAGACCTACGCCATGACTACATTCAGGCAGACTGCAGAACACAACCTCTCTGGACCATTTAGATACTTATTGAAGACAAGCTACAATATGGAAAATTATGTTTAATACTTTTTAATAGCCTTCATTTTCGCTAAATTGATTTATCAACTTGTAATACTTTTGAAGACCCCGCGGACACCCCGTATTTACATGATAGTAATTGTATTATTACGTGCTAATGTGTTGGTCTACTTATGCTGTCTTATCTGCACCTTCCCCTTGCTGCGGTAATGTAAATTGATATAAGAAAGTTATTCACGTGTCCATGTAATATTTTCCGTCTTCAGTATAGCTTCGTACTTCATGATAAGTGCACAGGCAGCCGCAGCCAGTGACTCATGCCGACTCTTCATGAAGGGATTATTGGCCTTGCAGTCAATAGTAAGCAGATTAGACGGAGCTACGTGTGTTAGCAGACACCGCAGGAACACCGTGGCTCTAATCCCACTAAACACACATTTTACAGCCACATCACAGACATAAAGAAGGACATTCTGGATTTATAACATTGCATCAAAAACATGTTTAGTGAGATAACTATGAATATGTCTTTTTTAATGTTGTTAGATAATAATGTGATGGTTATTAGCACAATCAACATGTATCCCATACACGAAAGTCTTAATAAGTTCCTAGTGACGAGGTAAATATTTTCTCTGTCTTTGTATTCACCGAGGGCCACAGATAGAGAAATATACGCAGGGCTGGGCCATGAGGTTTATTGCCTCATAAGTTCGGTTATAAGTTAGCACATGTAGCTAAATGATGCTAAGTCAGACCTCACAGCTCTCCATCGGGTTTCCATTTTGTTGTCAGCAGCTCATTCCTTAATACAGAAGCCTCAGATTGCTTATCATAAGAGGAAATATGAAGGGTATATTAAGCTTGTTATGTAAATAATAATATTAACACATAAATACGACTGTATAATATCTGTTTTCATCTATATTTAAGAAGTACAATACAAGCACACGTTTCATTATAGTTTTTTTTTATTTACTGAGGGCCGATTTAAAATGGACTGCGGGCCGCATTTGGCCCCCGGGCCATAGTTTGGACACCCCTGTTGTATTGTGTCCGAACATAATTCTACCACCATCACAATTGGTTGAACTAATTCATAACAGTGGAGAATAAAAGGCAGCAAATGTAGGAGGAATTACTCAGTGCCAGACTGATTTATTATTCCCTTTTTGTAAGCCTTGCAAATCTATCCAGCTTTAGGTCTGGGGACTTTGTTTTCTGAGGTGTCATTGTGTTTTTAAATTGTGCTGCTTTGCTTAGATTACAAGCAGCACCGGTCATTTCTCAGCAAATTACCCTCGATGGTCTAAATGTGGTGAGACTGGAAGAAATATCACCGCAGCAGTGGGATCGGCTGTGGGCTGAATGGAAAAGAAAAAGACTGCTGCTATAATTGGTAAATGTATTAAAATGACCTATACACCACTGGAATTAAGCATGCCAAGGTACCGCTACCTGTTTGGAAACCACCGACGGAGGTGCTTCTGAGCGGTGCTAATTAAAAGGTTAAAAGTAGCTGCATGTTAATATGTAAGTCAATGCTTGAGAAAATCCGATAAACTTTGGTGTTAAGATTGAAATGACCTTTTTGGGCCATTTGAGGAAAGAAGTAATAATGAAACCACTTTGAAAACTCCCAACACAACCGTCCCTTATCCGAGCGTTCTGGTCCTCGTTGCAATGTTAGAAAACTCCCACTGGTCTCCGGCTTGAGCTTCAATCCATGTGTTTCTGATGCTCTCCAGATGGAAGCAGTCATCACATACAGAGCATCCACCTGAGCAGTGTCCTTCACATGCTGATAGACAAGAGAGGGAGTCACACGGTCACAAGATGGAGGAATGCCGGTTCTTCTAGGTAATCATACATCTTTCTTTTCTTAAAAATTCTGACTTTTTCTCAAAATCTAAAAATTATTTATTTTTCTTCAAAATTATGTATTTTTTCTCCAAATTATGTTTTTTTTCTAAACATCCTGACTTTTTCTAAAAATTCTGACTTTTTTCTCAAAATTCTTTTTTCTGAATACTTAAAAATGTTAATAATCCCTCGTCACCGGCTTGAGCTTCAATCTCAGGATCCATGTGTTCCTGACAGTGTTCCCAACTTGGCGACTTTGTCGTTACATTTGGCGGCTTTCCAAACCCTCCGGCGACTAACGACTGATCTCACGACTTGTAATGGTGTTATTAGGGACTTTTCTGGTGTTTGGAGACTCACGTATTGTTCTGCAGTAAACGAGCTGCCGTGAGCCCCTCAGCCCTCCCGTAGTACTGACTTACGCGCAGACTAGCTTTGCCTCCCGCGGCAGCTCAGCTGCAGTCAGAGCAGACAGGAGACAGCCACACTCTCCCGTGTCGAGACAGCTTCAGTCACTTAATCACCTCGTCCACTGTGTGGTGCCTCTCTGTGACAAGCTAAACATCCACGTAGGTCATCGTGTCACAGTCTGAACTGTATTCACAAAAGTACAGAAAGGAGTGGGAATCAAACCCTGAGTTTAAAGGATGGTTGAAGCCATTTATTGGAGATGACACACGGCATACTGCCTTTATTGTAAAGGAGATTTCTACTAAAAACTACTAAAACTATTTCTACTTTTTCTAATAGAGACATTTCTGATCTACTGTAGTCTGGATTTACTCTGGTGGTTTCAAGTTTTGATCCTTGAAGGGGTTTTTCCGCGATTACATGATATGCAAATTAGGCGATGACGTCATTTAGGGACTTCTGGCGACTTTTCGGACAGCCAATAGCTACTTTCCTTACTATTACTTACTTACTATAGCAACACTGATTCCTGATCCTCTCCAGAATGGAAGGAGTCATCACATACAGAGCATCAAGTAGTTCCTGAGCAGTGTCCTTCACATGCTGATATCCAAGAGAGGGGGCCCTTCTCACTTCTCTTATTTTTCATTTCCTCCTCGCTCGGTAGGGTTGGGTATCGTTTGAATTTCCACGATTCCGATTCCGATTCTACTTTTCGATTCCGGTTCTTAACGGTTCTCGATTCCGATTCTTTGAGGGGCAGGGTAAAAAAATGATACATGCTTCTTCCACCAAAAAAATTACATTTATTCGAGAAACTTTTACACAGGTTAGTTTAAAGTAATATTCACATGAATCAGTCTGTTTATATTCACTGATATGTAACTTTAACCTGAGAACCCCTGAAGCTACAACAGTTCAACTTTTAAAAACAGTTCTTGTTGAGAAAAACAAGCATATCTGCCTCTCAGGCGTACCGGGAAGAAATGTTTGAACATTTTGAAGTAAAATGCTTCAATCTGGTGCACACGCAGAATTACTAGAGACTAGATCTAGGGGGTACAACTCTAAACACCCATATGAAAAAGATCGGTTTACATTTTAATAATTAAATAACAAATAGCCTACATGTAACGCATTTTATTTTTGTTGTTCATTCATATCTTATTTTACTATTTTATTTATGCATATTTTTTTATCTCTCCAGTTTAAAACGATATGTCTGGTTTACTGTCCTATAGTATACATTGGAATGATTTCAAACCTGTTTTATCCCAATAATTATAAAGGAGTGCCTTGGAAATATGTGTTTACATAAATTGTGATCAAAACGTTTGAGACCCACTGAGATAACTTAGACTAAAGTGAACTATCTAAACACTGAGAGTCCTTTACCTCACTGAGCTGAAGTTATCAGCCTCTCAGTCTGACTGGAGAGGACTCTCCCTCCACATCATTGTAGAAACATCTTCTTCTTCCGTAAGAGCAGCTAGCACCAGATGCTAATAACAACAGCGCCGGTTCCAGTGCACCCTCGTGAGCTGCGGTTGCCAGATAAGCCAACATCCCCCATTTTCATCACTTGCAGCGCCCAACGTACAGGGCAAATGAAAAGTGTAACCGGGATGAAAAGGGTGTTACATTTACTTAATTATGAATGTTGTTACATCAAGGCCGAAAATTAGGATTAGCACCAACGGTCAAAACATTTATTTTTTCTCCCAGAGCTGTCAGCGCAACGCCTCCACAGATCTGGCGCCCTAGGCGAACATTTATAATGCCAGTGCGACAGGCCGGCCCTGGTCTCAGGTTACACTGTAGGAAATGTAGATACAACGCTACATTTCCCGCCCCGCTGCAGTCATGCAGTAGGCTACGGAGAGCGGCGAGAAACATTTCCTCAGGAATCGAAAAGCGGAACCGAAATTCACATTTCTAAATGATACCGTTGGAATCGAAATGTTAACATTAACAATTCTCGGTACCCAACCCTACTCCTCGGTCTCGCTCTCACCGGAAGTTGATTTGTCTGCGCCATCTTGAGCAGCGTCCCAATGGCCTTATTTTTGCCGGAGGAGCGATAATGGAGGAGCTATAGACCATCCTTCGATGAAATCCTCAGACACTCGCCCCGCCCCCTTACTGTGTATCGCTCACTGATTGGACGAGGCAGCGCATGCTCTGATCTGATGCTTCTTGACATGAGAGCCGTTTCCCAGCGGAGTGAAGAAACACACGAGTCCCTCCTCAGTTTAGACCGTGTTTTGTTTCAATTCATGTTTCATTTAGTCACAAACATGAGATATATCTGAACAACAAAGCGGTCAAAAATAATTGTATTAATTTATTGTTAACAATTTTCATGATCGCTTTTTTCGTTTTATATTTTAATGTAGGCCTATTGTCATTTCCATTGAGTCACAGCTGAGGCGTGAATTCCCTGACTCCACTCGGTTTGAAAGCCCGGCCTCCAGCATGCAGCTGGCACGTTTCAAAGGCGTGGCGGCAGAAAAACAACACAAGTGTAAGTGCCTTTTACTTACTGTTATGTGAAGCATATTGTCAGCAGCAATCACACTCGGGATGCTATAGGTTTACTCCACAGAGAGGTTCTGCAGAACATGGGGGTGGAGGAGTTGCTCACTCCCACGCAACTCTCCAAAAAGTGGGACAACCTCAAACGCAAATATAAGGTGAGATATTGTATTTCTAGATGCATACAATGCAGCTATTTCTATTGTGTCTTCGTCTGACGGATACAGTCCTTTTGTCCCAGGAGCTGAACCCCCCCCCCTACAGGGACGGGGACGGACGCGGGGGAGGCCACGGCAGCCACATGGTCGTGGTTCTCCGTGATGCATGAGGCCATCGGGAGTCGGCCCTCCATGGAGCCTCCAGTCCTCGGCCGACGTGGCCCCCAGTGGGATTGGCTCTTCCTCCAGTGGAGCTTGGGCCGCTCCTTGTGGCCAGGCAATGGAGGAAGAGGAGGATCCTGGGCAGCCTGGCACACGTAGCAGCACCACGACACTGGACGAAGAGCCGTGCGCCAACCAATACATTGTCATTACAATATTGACCTCATGTGACCGGCCGTGTGTGTTCTTTGATGGCAGGATCCTCAGCAGGGCCTCCAGAGTCTGGAGTCCTGCATGATGTCCTTCTGGCCATCAAAGAACACCGCAAGGACTGGCCCATGAGGGTTTCAAATGGCTTGGATGGGATCGACATCCATCTGCAACATAAAGACACCTGTTGCCTTCAGCTTTTACTAAACTCCGACAATTAATTTATCTACATTAAATTGCTGTTGTTGGTGAAACCATTCATCCTGCACCAGACTAGTGATGCCATGAAACCAATAGCCTGTTGTTGTCGTCTTTCCCGACGGCGCCTGGCCTGCTCCTGATCTTGTAGGAGCGCATGATGGACACAAATAAAATGTGCAATGTTATCTTGTGACATCTTGTGTTTGGTAAGGTTGAACCTCCTTCTATCCAAAACGTATATAGGCCTGGGTCCTTCTTCAGTTTGTCACTGACCTGATTAGCTTTTCATTCGGCTGGCAAACCGCAGTCAAAGTGTGCAGTGCAATGGATGTTAATCTAACTGGGTTTTGATAGATAACATATCTCTTTTTCTTCTCTCAATTATTTTATTTATTTGTGCCCTCTAATCAATATTAATCCAACTATTGTTCGTTTATACATTTTAAGAATGGCGTTTATCTTTTTTGAGAATTAGTTCTTATTTTATTTAATGTATTTGGGTCTACAACAGATGATACAAATGTTAGTGTCAGTAAATGTGTGGAAATAACGGGGACAGAGCTGCTGCCAGACGATCAGCTGTGGGCGGCGTCATCGCAAACGGACGTCGCTTCACGTGACGCCCCGGAGGAAAGGACTTCTCGTGGTTTCCTTGCGTCCTTCCATGCTTCCCTGGTGGGAGGTACTAGTCGCAGGGAGACGACGCAAGTGAAGGACGCAAGGAATCTATTTAAACCGAAGTGAGAAGGACCCAGGGAGTCACACAGTCACAAGATGGAGGAACAGAAAGCAGTATTCAATGTTTACTTTCAGATTAGCTCCAACGTCAGAAATGAGCATGCTTGAATGTCTCTCTCCATAGAGGCTGAGTCATCATGTTCATCACATAGCTATCATCTGCCTCAAGCAGTCCTGATGCTCTTCTGGGTCATCTCACATCCTGTCATGTTCACAGCTACAGTTGGTACCTTTGTTAGCATGCTACTCTCATGCTGGAGGAGGACACTCAGGAACACAATGCCTGATATTAGTTAAAAAGGTAACGACAGCAGGTTTCGTAAACCCATTAGATATGATATATAAATACATCTCTCTGAGGTCTGCACAGATGGGGGAGCGTTTTGACGCCAGCTTATCGGGCCTGTCTTATCGGGCCTGTCTTATCTGCCTCAGACAGTTTGTAAAGAGCAAAGAAGGAAAAGAGAGAGAGAGGACAGAGGAAGAGAGAGAGAGGAACAGAGGAAGAAAGAGAGAGAGAGGAACAGAGGAAGAAAGAGAGAGAGAGGAACAGAGGAAGAGAGAGAGAGAGGAACAGAGGAAGAAAGAGAGAGAGAAGCCACAGGTCAAAAAAGCCACAGGACTTTTGGTGTGTCAGATTGCGGTCGCTGCGGGGTCAGATCGTCACAATGCAAACAGCTGGAGGACTCCACCTTGATCAGGAGAGCCAAAGTTGACTGAAATGTCTGCCATCTATTTCTCCTGACCTCAAACTACTATCGGAGACGCTACTTTTGAGCAATACAATTTAGATTTCATTCGAAAATAGCGTCTAGCATGCTTTCAAATTGTCAGTGGGTTAAGGAAGGCAGCTAGGACCCAAGTGCAGCACATGGTACTTTGCAGAAAACTGCTTTATTTGACAGGCCAAGAAAACTAAAACTCTCTCTTCAACTTGGCATTCGACTTCAAGGATCTGACAACAACTGAAAGACTAATCACAAAAGGCGCGTTCACACCGGAGTACTTTTACCCGTACTTTTCCCGTTTAGTTCCGATAGTGCCTGGAATTTTGCGTTCACACCAAAAAGAGAACTTAGTTCAGAGAACTTTTACCCCCTTTTTTAGTGCCTGCTAGAGAGGTGGTCTGATTGGCTGGGCGAATTGCAAACCACGCCCCGTAAAACTCTGAAAGTTTTGTGAAGCCGCCATTATATTTGCTGGCATTAGCATTATTAGCATTAGCCCCGCTCACCAACGCAGAGAGACTAATTTATGGCGACACAAAATAAAACATGGGAGCGGTGGAGATGAGGAGGTGTCGGCGTTCTGGCGATTTACTCGGAAGGCTTCAGTAGAAGCTGCTGGAGTCCCAGCAGCTTCTACTGAAGCCTTCCCCAACTCCGGGGACTTCCGGCCGGGGACTTGGGGTGGCAGTATACGCCGTGAAGTTGTTTGCAGCCTGCCAGTAAGCCCAAAGCAGAAGAAGAAGAAGTGACGTCAGCGGCTTCATTTGCGTAATCTTCCAATACGGTCTAGCTGCGGCCGCGGCCAGTACACGGCGGTACACGACACGCCCACCTGACACGACACTACGGTGGCTGAGAGGCACCACCGTTAAAAGCGAATTGACGAGATTTACATCATACAGCCCATGTAGTATAAACATTGATTTTAATTTCTTACAGTAGGAGAGGTTTTGGGGTTTAGGAGGGAGGAAGGAAGATTAGGATTAGGTAAAAAGGTAGGGAGTGGTTAAGGTTAGGATGGGGGGAAGGGAAGGGTTAGATTGAAGGGAGGGAAGAGAACTGCTACCCGGGAACGTTCATACTGGGTAGTTTATTTAGTTTAAAAAAAATTATCCGAGTTAGAGACCACAAAGAAAGTGTAGTACCGCCGTTTGGCCACAAGACTCCGGCGCACTCCTGGGGGCTTGGTTCAACCTCCACTGTCCGCGGCCGCAGCTAGACCCTTCTCAGCCACCGTAGTGTCGTGTCAGGTGGGCGTGCCGTGTACCGCCGTGTACTGGCCGCGGCCGCAGCTAGACCCTTCTCTAATCTTCCCTCAGGGAATTTATTCCGGTGTGAACGCGATCGGCTGTTAGTTCCATGGGGGAACTAAGTGCCGGCACTAAGTGCTGGGAACTAAGTGCCGGCAAAGTACTTGGTGTGAAAGCGGCTAAAGACAAGACACAGGTATGGAGAGAGGAAACAAACAATGGCCCCAGGTGAACACCATCAGGTAATCAAGCAGGAGGGAAACTAAAGACAGGAAGTAACTGACATAACGTGGAGGGTTAGATCTCGGGAAAACAGACGGATCTTGACAGGACAAAATAAAACGGGGAAAACTAATACGGATCTATAACAGTATTGACATCGCAATGGAATGGAATACAAAATAAATCGGCAGTAATAACAACATCTGTTTTCTTTTCTTATTACTGCCGATTTGTATTCCATATTTTATTCCTTTTTATTCCATTGCAATGTAAATACTGTTATATTTATATTTTACTATATTTTGTATTATGTTTTCTAGTTCTCTATCTGTGTTTTAATTGTCGTTTCACTTTTATGTATGCATCACGACACCTGGTCAAATTCCTCGTACGTGTAAACCGATAACAAAAATCCTCTCCCCTCCACATCCTCGTTAGTTACTTCCAGCAAATCGGCTTTCGACAATTACGCTATTATACAGCAATGAAATGCAACATCCGTGTAACTGCATGGCACAAAGTCAGAATTATAAAAACAAATGACCCTGACACTAAGAATGACTTTCTAAAATGGCTGACTCCAGGTGGTTTCATTGCAGCGGTTGGTTCATTAAGCAGCGAAGGTGAGAGCGTGAGTTCAGGACTGGCACACTGAACTCAAACTGCCAAAGGTTACTCTCATAAAGCTGGGAGCTCCTCCAAAGGATGCTACATGTCTCGCCACTATTATTAAGTACAAACAGGAAGGCCCCGAGAAAACTTGCAAGAGAATCACAAAACAAGCCTTATATCAGTGAGAAGCAGCTTTGGCAAGACACTGCCGCTGACAGCAGAAACAAACCGAGTGTTAATATCGGACATGTACGACAGAGAAGCAGATGTCTGGACAGATTTACTTAAGCCGATGAGATCAAATATATTTATTTTGAAAGGTAATCTGGGTATTTTGTAGTCAGCCAACGATTAGCAGTTCTGTTGGCATGTAGTAAAAGCTCTAGCAGCAACTTCAGGGTCTGAGAAGAAAAGCCAATATAGAAGTGCATACAACTTGCGTCCTCTGTAACAACGAACAAAGGCAACCGCCAAAGAAATGTTTATTCCCCCAATTTTATAGAAGTCTATGAGAAAATAGAAATTGATCAATGTCTTCGTAACAAGTCTAAAGTGTTAATTGCTAGTTTGAAGTCTTATACAGCATGATGTTCATTTTGTAAATGTAGAGCAGGGGTGTCAAACTCAAGGCTTCATTTTATGCGGCCCCACAAGAGCTTGCAAAGAATATAATATGTTTGTTATACGGTTACATGCTACTTTACAGAAGCACGTTGCCCATAAACTACATGTCCCACAATGCATCTGAAATTAGACTTTTTTTTTCAGATTTGACTTTTTTCTCAGATTTGACTTTTTTTTCAAAATGTCACTTTTTATTTGCTTTTATTTTAAAAATCATTTTGTGACGTTCTCACTGAAGAGACTTGCAATGATTTTCCCTAGACTTCTGCTTTCAGACCGAGTTAATTATGAAGTTATTACCCTATCCGATAATAATCCAATGCAGAAGCAATAATGTAATATAATACATTATTTTATATATATTAAATATTTATATATGCAGTTTTATATAGTCTTAAAGTTACAACCGGCCCTTTGAACGCAACCATAATGCGAATGCGGCCCGAGATGAAAATGAGTTTGACACCCCTGATGTAGAGCAAAGAGACAATAGAGAGGCGAAGTCCCGCCCGTCTACTTCCGACCCGTGGGACCCTTATTTTAGAGAAAGCATGTATTGAAGTCGATGGGGAGAGAAATATTATCTTTCGATCCCGTTTGAATTGTGCCACGAATTACATGATGTTTGTCAATTTAAAAGATAATTTCCATACAATAATACATACTTCTTCTGAAATAAGGTCCCATGGCGCTCCCCCGGAAAGGGAGGGACTTCGCCAGAGTATGCTTTGGGGCGTGGCTAACTTGTGATTGACAGGTTTGGCTGCTCTGAGTTTTACACTTTTAACCCTTTGTGTTTTTAGTTAATGAATGTTAAAGGAATGGTATGCTCATGACACTCATTTTTTAAAAATTATCATCCGATAAAACAGACCAGTCTCTGCCAGTCGTTCTTTTTTTTTTTTTAATCCGATGACATTATCAGTGATTTTAAACTGATTATATACCGAAATAACATCAACACTGTGGGCGCCGCCATTTCCCGGACGTGACGTAATCCATGCGTTTGGTTTTCGAAGACACGTTGATCTCTATGTTATTTACTGTAGTTTCTCTCTTCAAATATGCCTCACTGTATCGAGAAATATTGCCATAATTCTGATAGGAACAATCCACGGAATGCTCGGTTCCATCTGTTGCCAAAAGGTAAGCGTAAGAAGTACATTCGGAGGCAGTGACTAGCGAAATGTGGCCGGCCCGAACCGAGAGATTCACAGGCTCATGTATGCAGCGAACATTTCACATTTCCGGACGACTACTCTGAGAGTATGATCAAACATAACATGGGATTTATGGAACAACCATTACTCAATGGAGATGCAGTACCATCGGTCTTTCTGGTGTCATCACCGACCAGGACACCAGTTCGGCCAGTTGAGAAATCGCCCTCTGCAAGTGTGAAGCGACGGAGGAGCAGAAGTAGTGCTCGGAGTAAGAATAAGGTATGTTATAGCGCATTTCCATTGCAGCGGCTAGCCCCGTTTTAACGTCCAGGCCAGGACAGTTTTTGGTGGCCTTTCCATATAGCGTAGGACCGGCTAGTGTGTATTTCCCCCCAGTTTTTCCGGCCCCATAAAATCGTGATTCTATGGCCAGGGACAACGAAGCTGAGTATGCTAAACTAGAGAGGGAATCGCTAGCAAGGGTGGTACTACATGCATACATATAGTATCTTATATCATCTTCCCATTATACACACATGCATTTCCAAACATTTGGACTACCTATGTTGCAAATGTATGTATTATCTCTTCAATTTACACACGGCATCTATTGCACGTCTGTCCGTCCTGGGAGAGGGATCCCTCCTCTGTTGCTCTCCCTGAGGTTTCTCCCATGTTCCCTTTAAACTGTGGGTTTTCTTCAGAAGTTTTTCCTTGTACGATGTGAGGGTCTAAGGACAGAGGGTGTCGTATTGTCATACTGATATGTATGGCTGAATTCCCCCATCCAATCTCTTCACATTGGTCAAAACTTGTTCCTCTGCTGACGTTCCGAACTGAAATACTCCACCATGTTTCCGTGTGTTGACAAAGTGAACGCATGGATGACGTCACGACCATCACGTGACTATTGAAAATGGCAAACATGGCGGCGGCCAGACGGAATATACAGGTCTTGATAAAAAAGAGCTATAAAATCATTATTTCCCGGGGAATATCGCTGATTTCTTCAGGGTATGGTTTAAACATAACGTTTCACTAAATACTGAAGTTTTGATTAATTATCTAATGAGTGGACCATTCCTTTAATAAAAAATAAAGGGGTTTCCTTTCCTGTATTGATATAGGATTTTGTGTATGTATGTTACAAATGTTGTTTTAAGCCTTTGGTTGTATTTTGCTCAAGTCTTTCGTGTGACTTGTGGTGCCAAGAAAGCAAGATCACAAAAAGAAAAGGCAAATTAAAAAGGATTTGAAACAGTCGATCATTAACCAATGGGTGACGTCTTGACGCCCTCTTCTATATGGGCTATGAATGAAAGTGAGATGAAAACGTTAATAGGATTGGTTGAAAGTAATAAGACAATAAATATCGGAATCAAATCCAAATCAGAAAACGTTATTGACATTGGGGGTGCAACAACTAATTCAGTCGTCGATTCGTTGGTGAGTCATCACGTGTGTTTTACGCGCCGTTAAGCTCCAACGTTATTTGTCTTTTTATCGGTACTGGAGACATTTAAAAAATATATGTCATGTATTATTGCTACAAAAGACATTATATCGCAGCCTTAGTGTCGCCAGCTCGTTTCTAACGTGCAAAAAGACAAACAAATGCGTCTATGATGTATTTTCGATCTTTCTCTCCCCGTCTGTGTGCGAGGGGGCGGGGCAGCTTACACACGGGGGGCGGGGCAGTTTACACACGGGCAGCTGCTACATGCAGCAACACACACATGGCTGCTACATGCAGCAACACACACACGTGGGAGATGGCGGAGAGAACGCGCTCCGAGGTGGTTAAACTTTACCCGTCTCGATGTGGAGAACGCTCGTTGCCAAAAGTGCAATAACAGTTTAGCATGTGAGGGCGGCAACACGAGCTATGTGTCTAAACATTTGTCAAAAGGGCTCCACACTCAGACGGAGGAATGCACCGGGTTCCACTGTCTTTCTAGCAGCTCTGTAGCCCCGTCCACGAGGAACGTTTCCCCGTCAGGTGTTCTGTATGCTAGCAGCTCTGTAGCCCCGTCCACGAGGAACGTTTCCACGTCAGGTGTTCTGTATGCTAGCAGCTCTGTAGCCCCGTCCACGAGGAACGTTTCCACGTCAGGTGTTCTGTATGCTAGCAGCTCTGTAGCCCCGTCCACGAGGAACGTTTCCACGTCAGGTGTTCTGTATGCTAGCAGCTCTGTAGCCCCGTCCACGAGGAACGTTTCCACGTCAGGTGTTCTGTATGCTAGCAGCTCTGTAGCCCCGTCCACGAGGAACGTTTCCACGTCAGGTGTTATGTATGCTAGCAGCTCTGTAGCCCCGTCCACGAGGAACGTTTCCCCGTCAGGTGTTCTGTATGCTAGCAGCTCTGTAGCCCCGTCCACGAGGAACGTTTCCCCGTCAGGTGTTCTGTATGCTAGCAGCTCTGTAGCCCCGTCCACGAGGAACGTTTCCACGTCAGGTGTTCTGTATGCTAGCAGCTCTGTAGCCCCGTCCACGAGGAACGTTTCCACGTCAGGTGTTCTGTATGCTAGCAGCTCTGTAGCCCCGTCCACGAGGAACGTTTCCCCGTCAGGTGTTCTGTATGCTAGCAGCTCTGTAGCCCCGTCCACGAGGAACGTTTCCACGTCAGGTGTTCTGTATGCTAGCAGCTCTGTAGCCCCGTCCACGAGGAACGTTTCCCCGTCAGGTGTTCTGTATGCTAGCAGCTCTGTAGCCCCGTCCACGAGGAACGTTTCCCCGTCAGGTGTTCTGTATGCTAGCAGCTCTGTAGCCCCGTCCACGAGGAACGTTTCCACGTCAGGTGTTCTGTATGCTAGCAGCTCTGTAGCCCCGTCCACGAGGAACGTTTCCACGTCAGGTGTTCTGTATGCTAGCAGCTCTGTAGCCCCGTCCACGAGGAACGTTTCCACGTCAGGTGTTCTGTATGCTAGCAGCTCTGTAGCCCCGTCCACGAGGAACGTTTCCCCGTCAGGTGTTCTGTATGCTAGCAGCTCTGTAGCCCCGTCCACGAGGAACGTTTCCACGTCAGGTGTTCTGTATGCTAGCAGCTCTGTAGCCCCGTCCACGAGGAACGTTTCCACGTCAGGTGTTCTGTATGCTAGCAGCTCTGTAGCCCCGTCCACGAGGAACGTTTCCACGTCAAGTGTTCTGTATGCTAGCAGCTCTGTAGCCCCGTCCACGAGGAACGTTTCCCCGTCAGGTGTTCTGTATGCTAGCAGCTCTGTAGCCCCGTCCACGAGGAACGTTTCCCCGTCAGGTGTTCTGTATGCTAGCAGCTCTGTAGCCCCGTCCACGAGGAACGTTTCCACGTCATGTGTTCTGTATGCTAGCAGCTCTGTAGCCCCGTCCACGAGGAACGTTTCCACGTCAGGTGTTCTGTATGCTAGCAACTCTGTAGCCCCGTCCACGAGGAACGTTTCCACGTCATGTGTTCTGTATGCTAGCAGCTCTGTAGCCCCGTCCACGAGGAACGTTTCCACGTCATGTGTTCTGTATGCTAGCAGCTCTGTAGCCCCGTCCACGAGGAACGTTTCCACGTCAAGTGTTCTGTATGCTAGCAGCTCTGTAGCCCCGTCCACGAGGAACGTTTCCACGTCAGGTGTTCTGTATGCTAGCAGCAACACACGGAGCTAACTACATGATACAAACACGGGTTTATGATTAGAGGTAACCGAGTTATTTATTTTGTTAAAGTTTCAGCTATTCTGTTTCCAGTTCTGTCTTCAGATTATTTAATACCATTTGTTAAAACACTGTTGTTTCTTTTAATGTGAAATATTATTTATTTAATTTGAATAAGAAGCAATGTTAGTTTTGTTCACAATTTAAGTTATTTCAATAATATATGTATTTTTTAATCAAGTATTCATCTTCATTGTCTTCATTGTTAGTTTCCACATGCCTAAAACAACCTCAAGCTAAATCTAAAAGTTGATGGCTAAATAAGAGCGCTTGAGAAATTGTGCAAGGCGTACAGTAATAGTCCGAAAAGTCGATTAATCGTTTCATTAATCGATAGATTAATCGATTATCAAATGAGTCGTTTGTTGCAGCCCTAATTGACATTGGTAAAGTTTCTGGATTTTCGAATAACATTAAACACAAATATTGATATAAACAAAAAAAGATGAAAACATTTTACATTTACTACAAATATATATAAATGTGCATACTAAAATACATGCAGTATTTACTAATAGTATTAAATGTGTTAATGCGGCACGGTTCAGATGGTTTGAGCTTTGCTTGGTGAAATAACTAGATTGTAGAAAGTAGTGCCGAGTGAGCGTTTCTGGGTTGATATCAACACGCCTAAACGAATCATCATCACCGGTGACTCGAAACAAGGTGAGGGACTCCGTTCGGCAGCCGAAGGTCTGATTTATTTTCCAGAGGGCAGATTTATTTTGTGCCTATATCTGTAAAGAACCTTCCATCTGGCAGCGCAGAAAACCATCAACACTGTAATTAAAATGCAATTACCACCTCTCTCCGTTTCCAGTTCCACAGTAATCCCTGAGATGTCTTTCCATCTGTGCCATGCATACACACTCCCCAACGAACACGTGCCCACACACAGATCGGCATATACAGTACCCACACACACATTAATGCACACACACTCCGACACATGTCTCAGTGCGCACTTCCAGCTTGCCGCCCTGTCAGCACTCCACGACAACAACTCTGTGTTTCAGCTTCAGATCTGCTCTTCAACTCAGCTTACGGGGCAAAGCCTTTCCCACAGTTTCCTCCTCCTCACCACGGTTCCTTCAATCCCACATATCGTATTCAAAAGCCCCACTGCGCCAACAAAAAAAGAAACGGGGGTTCTGGAGAGGGAATGTGCATCTGTAGCTCGTAACATGGTGAACAGTGGCAACACATTTACAAATCATATTTTAAGGGTTGTTTTCTTGTCAGGTATCAAATGGAATCTGTACAGGAAACTCAAAAAGAGAAGTCCAGTTGAATATTGAATTGTGTAAAAGGGATTGGCATCATGTGTTGAAACTTGCTCCAAAAGATGAAAGGAATTGCGGTGGGAAAATCGGATTACGCCAAGCATTACAAATAAATGCGTAGAGAGCAGTACTGTTCGAGACGACGTGGATCAATCCCTCGCATGTCTTTCGAGTGTGAAGTGTAAAAGTTCAAGAATTTGGGTCCGAGTTACTCCAATTCTGAAAGAGACAGTAAAGGTAGGTAAGTTTGAGAAACCGGCTCGAGGTAACTTGTTGTTATATTCCATGGAATGCTCTTAACGTCCCGATAGAAATGAATAACTGAAGTGCTTTGACAATAAATCCATAAAACTATCTCACCTGTGGAAGCCGTGGCGCTGTAGAAAGCTCGACCAATCATCTGAGCCGGCTAAAGTAACTGGATGGCCTACCTGCCTGTCAGCCTTCCATCGGGGCACAAACGTATCTCGTGCCCTCATTGGTCATGTGCGCGTTCGTGTGTGTTGGGGGAGGGGCTCTGTGAGGAAGTGGCAGATTTTCTCCGGTTGTGTATTTTCAAATTCTAGCGCACTCGAGCTGCTTTCTCCGTTCTTACCTCCCCCACCTTGAAGGTTAGGATTCCCTGTGACCCGCAGATTATGTAACCAGGATCGATTCTGGATGGTTTCATTGGAAAGGAAGACGTCTCCTTTCTAAAGATCATGATACTTTATGGTAAAAAGATAGCATCACAAGGGAACTTGTTGAAAAGTGAGCCTCCTGGACCGGGTTAGTGGTTAGACATCAGGAATGTATACTATTAGAAAGACTGAGCTGCTCGCTAATACAAGAACAGGCTTTGCATGGGGTGTCGTCCTCTTTTCTTTTGCTTCAGTTTTAGAGTGTGTGTGTGTGTGTGTGTGTGTGTGTGTGTGTGTGTGTGTGTGTGTGTGTGTGTGTGTGTGTGGTGTGTGTGTGTGTGTGTGTGTGTGTGTGTGTGTGTGTGTGTGTGTGTGTGTGTGTGTGTGTGTGTGCACGTGTACGTGTATTGGGGGATGGGTATTGAGCTGTCCCTCTAGATATAAAACCGTAATTACTTCTGACTAAAACTGTAATTAAAATATATCACAGCTGCAGCCTTACCTGTGTGTGTGTGTGTGTGTGTGTGTGTGTGTGTGTGTGTGTGTGTGTGTGTGTGTGTGTGTGTGTGTGTGTGTGTGTGTGTGTGTGTGTGTGTGTGTGTGTGTGTGTGTGTGTGTGTGTGTGTGTGTGTGTGTGTGTGTGTGTGTGTGTGTGCCCCTGCATTGGGACTTCAGTGAGTGCCACAGATAAATCACCTCCACACGCAGCTCGCCAGCACAGGGACATGGGGAGTGTGTGGGGGGGGAGTGTGTGGGGGGGTCGGGAGGAGAGATTAGAGAGGGGTGCAGCGGGAGAGAGAGATGTGGAAAACGGAATAAAAGAGAAACACTACGAAGCGACTGACAGATAACAAAACTGACATTTGTATTCATGCTCTAATAAGAATAAAACATTTACAGCCTGCAGACATAAAGTTCACAAAGCAGCTCCACAGCAGATCAACACGTTGCCAGATCTGTGTCTATCTGCTCATCAAGGCTCCTTAAGAGTAGACCGACTGTACTAGGGAGCATTTCCGCTTGTTTTCTCAGCAGTGTGAGTCAGAGGACGTGTGTGCCATGCAGTCATGAACCACTCTCATTGCTGTGCTGTAGTCTGTGTGTGGAGGCACGGAGAGGCGAGGGAGGAGGAGGTGGGATGACAAATAGTGGGCAGCCGAAGCCATCGGGGTTAAACACAATTGTTGTTGCAGAAAGAGGACATTATTGGAAATGGCTTTGCCACCGTGGGCGCCCCTGTTGAATAGCTTTTCCCCCTTCTCCCAGGCTAGCAATGATATCCCTCTACACACACGTACACACACACACACACACACACACACACACACACACACTTAAGTGGAGAGAGATCTGCAATAACCCGTGGGAATTAAGTAGGTGTCAACACAGACAAAGCTCAGTGAATCCGGGTGCAGCAGGTGATGTAGCTAAAGAATGAGGCGCCGGTCGCCATGCCGATGCGACACAATGGAAACGCATAACTGTGGCGGGCGATCACCGCCAGGAAGTGTGTTAAAAGACACCCTAATCACCCTTCAGCATGCCCCAGCCCACCTTATCAGTGCATCCCCAATAACAAGGCAGGATGGCCATTTGTTTCCCGGGTCCATTCTGCACCTGGCTCCAGGGACACGCTCCCCTCTGTCGCTGCTGAAGGAGATAGCTTTCCACTGCGCTGTATAACCTTTACGAGCTTCCCCGACACACGACACAATGTGCACAATCCACTCGGAGGAAGGACACTTCGAGATTGAAAGAAGGTTCCGGGCAGGATTGGTTTAGTTCACAATCACAGCCTTCGTGCTCAATTTAGATTGATTGCTCAGATTCGATTTTTTTTTTGGTTGGCAGGTCATCTGTTTTTTCAAATGTAACCAATAAGAGATCCAATTATAAGCCGTAGGAAGAAAAATAACTGACTTTTTTGTACGGAAGTAGAAATAGAGGGTGCTAAAGTTAAGATTGAATGTTTAATTTCTCGGTTGACGTGCGGTGGAAGCTAACCGCAAAGAATCTCTATCGCAGCTGTCCTCAAAAGTTCATTGCAATTTCTCTTTGTGTATTTTATGGTGTTTTATGTAGCCTACAGCACTTTGTAAATCATTTTAAAAGTGCTGTATGAATAAAGTGTATTAGTATTACTGTTAACGATCACATAAATTGCCAAATGAGAACTAACACATTTCAATTTTAATGTCATATGTCCAAAAACTCGGATTCGGACATCCGATTCAACGAACTGCAGACACTGAACTGAATAATGCAACGTGTTGTACTCGTGTGACACCCGCTTCTTTTATTTAACACAACAGACAAAGCTTTTATCCGAGTAAACAGAGGACACAAGCCTTTGATTTTGGGAGGAGGCAGACGTATTGATTCTCTTGACATTGGGCTCCCCTTGGCATTAGAGGTGCCGGTTCCTCCCGACTCTGCTCACCTCAGTGCAGTGCAAGCAAGGCTTTATCTCGAAAAGGTAAAATAATGGTACCATCTGCTCTATAATGGAAGCCCCTCTAGCTAGCTATCAAGTCCTTATCACGGAGCGTGGAGGGTGCTATACAGAACGTATAGGAATGTCAAGCGCTCAATAGGACGGCTCAATGCACACACGCCCTTAAACAAAGAATGCTGGGCCTGTTTCTCACTAGATATGAATCCTAGCAGGTCTATATCAGCTAATGGAGCTCTGCAAAAAGCAGATAAAAGGACATAGACGATATAATTAAGAATACAGGAATTTAAGAACTGAAAGAAGGGATTAAAAGCGACAGAGATTACCTGTAATGTAATCAAATAAAAGTCATGGAGTTAAGAGATAAATGGATTATGATTCAGTCAGCATTTTCCTCCGTAACTCCACCCATCTCTTCTGGCCTCATCCATCAGAGTGAAGCTTCTCTACTGCCTCCGTCAGGGTGGAGCTATCGCTTGTGGGCTGCACCCATGACGATGAGATGCTCCGTACTCTCCACCGTACGACCATTTGTCAACACAGCTGTTTGTCGGACGCAGTGATGAAGGGCGGGCTGCTCATCAGAGAGCTGGCGGAGAAGGCTTTATTATGATAGTTTAATCCGTCATGATTGGCGAGAGGTGCAGGAACGAGTGCAACACCAGGAAATACGTTAGCATTAGCAAGTTAGCTCATCTCAAAACCATATTTCTTTTTAAAATGGGTTTTTGGATAGATGACTGAAATAGGCTTTGTTGTCAATACGCTTATACGAGATTTAATGATTTGCTTTTTTAACGTAGGACATGGTACCATTACCCAAATGAGATTACAAACTGCTAACCATGATGGACGTTAGCTTGGGCTGCATCTCACTTCGGTTAAATGGAATCCTTGCGTCCCTCACTTGCGTCGTTTCTCTGCGACTAGTCCCTCCCACCAGGGAAGCACGGAGAGACGCGAGGAAACCACGAGAAGCAGGGACATTAGTTGTAATACCAATGGGACGTCCTTTCCTCCGGAGCGTCACGTGAAGCGACGTCCGCCGCACAGCTGATCGCCTGACAGCAGCCAGATGAGTGCGTGCGCCGCATCGTCCAATCGGTGAGCGATACACAGCAAGGGGGCGGGGCGAGTGTCTGAGGATTTCACCGGAGGATGGTCGGGTGGTTCCTCGATTATCGCTCCTCCGTTATCACTCCTCGATCCTCCGGCAAAAATAAGGCTGAAGATGGCGCCGACAAATCGACTTCCGGTGATACAGAGCCCGAGCAGCGAGGAAATGAAAAATAACCGAAGTGAGACATTAGCTTAGCCGAGTAGTGCTGACGTGATGCCAGGGACACAGAAATGGACTTTAGGATACCCTCTTTATTCGCCAAACACGTACATGTACGCAGCAACGTGACCTTTGACCTCCTTGTTGTGCCTATTGGACAGCAACAGGGGAGGAGTGTGGGCCGCCCATAGCATCGTGACGTAGTCCGCTTATAGCCTAAAGTTAGCTTTTCACTTCTGGCGATTACATTTATGATTAAAGAAAAACTTAACGGTGGTTTTAATACGTGGAGATTATCCTGCTGAGTGGTATCATACAGATGTAGCACCCCAGATAGGACTCACATGGGTGTGTCCCAGTCAAAAGCCCAGCGGAGGCCAGTGGCTGGGGGTGTTGCCAAATTTCTAGAGGGCGTTGCCCAATTTCCCCATTTGTTCAATTACAGGATTTAACCATGAGATGGCGCTTTATTCACAAAATACACAAGGACAACTGGGTGTTGGAGAAACATGCAGCAACAGAGCCTTTGTACCCCCTAATAGTCCAAAGGAAAGGTTTTTTTCAAGCCACCTCTTTCAATGCTAACTTCCGTATTGGCCGACACACACACGTCATCTCTGCACCCCTGTATAATGATAGGTTTGTTGGGCTGTGCTGAGTGTGAGGCCCTGAACTTGGATGTATCTCCGTACCGTCAGATGGATGAAAATCAAGCTCCTTCCTTCAGCGCTCCCCAGCAGGACTCCTGCCCGGCAGTCTAAATCAAGACAGAGCTGTTGTCAGCCATGTGGAGGGGAACAGGGAGCGTGTTAGCTCCACCAGATCGAATTAAGCCGAATCCCCCAAAGATCCACATTCAGGTCAACGTTGAGATGACAAGCAGGGCTGTATTGATTCCTCCCAGTTCCCAATCATATTACTCTTCATCTGCCGGCTAATTCAATTCCCTTACAGACAGTTCACAATCCAGTTCATAATTACAGTGATACCTAATTACAATGCATCTTGCCAAAGAAAGTGGATTAGGGGCTTCAAACTGCGCCGTTTGATTACATCAAATACCTATTGTTGGGTGGGACGTGACGAATTCGGGAGTGTGTGCTCAGAGCGCATAATCTGTCGAACCAACCCAGCTGGGGTAGTAATGTAACTACAACTGTTCTCGCAAATTAGATTGATGTCATGAATACATTAAGGGTGGCTCTCGCAGAGGGACCGTTTTTGGATTAAGACTCCGGAGCTGGATTTATTACTCGTAAAAAACTTTTTCTTTCTACAAGCGTCTTTTTTCAACCTCGAGAGGCAGTATCGTGTGTCATGTATGTCCAGTTCTGCCTTCCGCCTGAAAGTCATGGCAAAGGGCAGAAGGCTCTGTTCTGACAAGAGGCTCAGCCGGCAGCATTGATTTGTTTACTAATAGCTGATGGAAACCCTAGAGTGCCTCTCCTCTTTGCCACCAGCCACGAGGAGATGAATAATTAATGGCTTTTAGCTCTCTCTCGCTCCTTTCCTTTTTGATTTTTTTTTTTGGCTATAAAAGGATTTACTGAAAGTCCATTAAGTAATGTAATACAAACACTTTTTAAAAAGCCTTTTGATGCCTG
Organism: Pseudochaenichthys georgianus; assembly: GCF_902827115.2. NCBI lineage: Eukaryota > Metazoa > Chordata > Actinopteri > Perciformes > Channichthyidae > Pseudochaenichthys > Pseudochaenichthys georgianus. The sequence goes on along the minus strand of NC_047506.1, from coordinate 930,848 downwards.
CTCCAGCGCTAGATATGGAAATCTTCTTCTTCTTCTTCTTCTTCTTCTTCTTCTTCTTCTTCTTCTTCTTCTTCTTCGAGCTGTGAGGACTTAGCAAGGTGGTACACAAGTCACACACTAGTATGTGACTTCAACTGGGTCTCTTAATTCTGCTATTTTCCAAGGGTGTAAAATAATATACTGCAACTCAAATACACCCGGTGTTAGTTGAGCAAATTCTAATGCTGCTTTGCACACAAATACAACTGGTTTGAAGTCTCTCGGTATTATCTGGAGTTGTAATAATAGCGACTGCACTTAATAACGTCTGCCTAAGATCTCTTTGCTTAGACGCTAAAAGACAGACAGCGGATGAGGGATAATTGAATCTCCAGATAAACCCAAAAAGCAAAGACAAAGATCTCGCACAGAAAACAGAACACTTTAATCTCTTCCCCCCCGAGGCTCGGGAGAGAAGGGGAGCGACGAGAGAGACTCGGAACAGACAGACTGATAGAGACACTGATATAATTGAATGTGACTTATTCCCAGCACCCACCCAGCCCTGTGTCCATCTGTATAGGCAGTCCTGGACCCCCCCCCCCCCCCACACACACACACAAAGGGAACATCTGGAGGGTGCACCAGTGGACCTAGCCTAGTGCCAACCTGCCTAATAGCCTATGGAGTCAATTATAAGAGGGGAGAAATGTTCTGGCTTAATCGCTAATGGTGCCATCTGGATAATGGCAGATTTCAGAGAGGAACTTTTGCTTCTTCCTCTTACCTGGTCACCTGGGGATGTCTCATCTGATCACCGGCCTGTTTTTGAAGCAGTGGAGTAGAACCGAAGAGACTAAACAGTTTGTCATGTTTTAATGAAGTTTCTTTTTCAATAGCTAGCGACAGTGACTTGGGACTCCTTTGTGTTGATTTTAAAAGGGACCGCTTAATCTTCTGTGAAAACAACTTCTGTCGGAGGAAGTGTGAATCCAGCGTGTGACAATATGTAATTGGATTTTAACAATTATTATCATGTAGTTGTTTGTGTGTAATTAACCCAGCATTTCGATATAACTTCCCAAAAACATCCCAGCAGCTGGTATTTTTAAAGTTTTAGTTTAGTCAATTTATTGAACATGTCAGAAACAAAAAAATATAACAATAATATATATATATATATTCTCTTTTTTTCACTCAGATTAATAATTATAACAAAGTACCAAAAAAATAAATAATAACAAACCAAAAAATAAAAAAATAAAAATTATTTCAGATAGTCTCTGTTCATGTTCAACGGAGGCAAGAAGAAGCTTAAAACAACTTTTCTGGTCCTACCCCCTCTAAAGAATGTGATTGAAGGAGTTGTTTTTCTTTTTCTTACACATCTGAACTTTCCTACTACTCGTCTGTGTTGTGGCATTTTAACTCGACACAGAACTATAGTGCCCAGGGCACATCGCAGCAGTATCAATTCCCCCTCTACAGCAGGTGATATTTTAACAAATGCGCTCCAGCAGCAGCCAGGAGAGCTGAGGGCCAGAGAGGGTTATTTATCGAGACCTGGGGGGAATGACGATAGGCGGCCAGGTCGGGAGGAGACGAGGAGACGCAGAGATTGTCCTAACACCACAGGGGACTGGAGTCCAGAGAGGAAGCGGAGAAGGAAGCGAGCGGGATGCTTGGGGAGCGGATAGATTGAAAAACACATTTACTTAGCGTCTGGCATAGCACCGCGCACAAATCCAGCTTGGCATGAAGGACACTTTGGAGCCAAAACAGGCGGCCTTCTAAATGAAGGACATTGAAGGGAATGAAATCAAGAGAATGAACCAGCTTTGGAGGTTAACTACGGTTTAGGATAGAGAATATTAATATCACTTACGTAACATTTTGAATAAATACGACAGGCTTGTTTTGTAGCCTGCTTTCCTTCAAGGTCGGAAAACTAATATTTGAGGTACTGATACAAAAGCCTTGTGTTTAGTGTTTTCAATTCTTTTGACCTGAGCTGTAAACTGTGAATGAAGATGGATAAAAGACACCTTCAATAATGTGTAAACCTACACTTAGAATACGAGCCAGCACCATAATTAAGGGACATCCAGTGCTTAATGGTGCATTGGCAAGACTTCTTAACATCAGAGCAGATGTTTTATATTGAAACAGTCATGTGTTGGGGTGGGGGATCTCTTGGAAGCACACATCGGCTGTGATGACCGCACGTGGGGAATGACTGACCAAGCATGTTCATGAAGGGGGCTTGAATACGACACAGTGGCTTTTTGAATGGCTCACACACAGCACAGACAGGAAGGCATTAAGCTTGAAGTGCAGCATGAGAGTCCTAAAACCCTCATCTCGTGTTTTGGGTTCGATACCTGAAATAAGGTCTGACGGCAACCCAACAGCAGAGGTTGCGCTTGAGTGTTTCGCTGCTCGTCATTTTGACGGACAGGGTCGTAACATTTCGGTCACAATCCATTATTATATATATATATATATATTATATTATATTACCCGTCGGTCTGTACACAACTCTGACGGGGGGGGGGGGGTAGTAGCTGTGTGAACTGTTACGGCCCGTCCACACAGCAGCGCTAAAAAAAAAATCTTCCAACGCTTCTGCCCATTGACTTTGAATGGGGTGCCGTCACTTTGCCTCGCTTTTCGCTTTGTGGGGCAGCAAAGCGGAGATTTCCAGGATTTCCAGGAAGTTGAGCAATGTTCAACTTTTGAAGCAATCAAATCCCGTTTATGCAAATCTGACAGTACAAGCGCTAGCCAATCAAACCACGTGCAAGCTGGGAGAGACAGACCGCAGTTCATTTTCTATATTCCTGAACATTTATTGCCGTAGCAAATCACCCGGTTCTTTATGACTTACCGGGATACAAACCGGAGGAGCCAGGCGTGGAGGGAGGAGGCAGAGACGGGGGGTGGAACTGGTAGGTTTTCGCCTGTTTGGGGATTTTATATCCAGTGTACTTCGTTTTAACATTGCTATTGCTTTGTATGTCGGGGCGGGAGATTCATGTGAAAAGTCCCCAAGTTTTCAGACACGCCCACCTCCAAGATTTTCAAGATTTCTTTAACGCTGCTGTGCGGACGGGCCGTTAGCGCCGGTGTTATGCATGCCCACTCAGACCCGGCGTCATGGGCGGGCCCCATGGGGCCGGGCCCGCCCATCCAGGATTTGGGCCCGCTGTTTTAATCAGGGCTGAATACAACATTTTAATTGTTTTATTATTATGTTCAGTGGCGGCGCCAGGGTATACTGGGGCAGTCTACAGCCATCCCAATAAATGGCTTAGCCCAAACATTTAAAATGATTTTAAAGTAAGCTAAATAAAGTCCGACAACTGGCGCGGAGTAAATTGCACAGACAGCAGGTAGTAAGATTGATTTCAGCCACTCGTCTGGAAATATCGAAGACTAGAAACGGTTTGAAAACGTTTGTCACGTAATGATCGTCTTCGCAATAGAACATCTTTGATAATGTCTTCTGGCCAATCAGAATCAAGATAACGGCGTGGTGTTGTTGCAGGAAGTCCCGACGGAGAATACTTTTATAGTAGTACATCTCTATATACATCGATACAACATTACGTGTTGATAGAAATCAACACGTAATGAAATAAGACCCCACGGTTTGATGATTGATGTGTGGGCTGTCTTTCATGTTGACACACAGAACAATGGAGGCTTTCCGCCCTGATCCACAATGTAAAGTAACTCACAGCCTCTTCCCTCTTCTCTCTGTGAGGAGCAGCAGGTTCAGCTTTCAGAACAAAGTAACACAAAACTAAAATGGCATTCATTTTTTAAATATGTCGTGGAGTAATAGATGTATTTATGTTTCTTCTCAAGAGAGGACCAGAATGTGTATTTTATGTTAGTATTTAAAAAAATCTCCTGGTGGACAATCCCCCCAGACCCCCTGCAGGGGTTGGGCTTTCAGCATGTCAACTCTTTCAGCTGTGGGGAAATTGCAGGATTGGAATCTCGAGCGTCTAACCCCCCCAGTTTTCCCGGGAAATATAAGTTTCGGGGTGGGCCCGCCCTGGTACATCAAATGCCCGCCCAGAGACGTATGTCTGTCGCCGGGTCTGTGCCCACTGCACCTCGCGGGAGCGCGCCACAGCGTAAAGCACTCGCAGACAGTTCCATGATTGGTACGGCAAAGTTAGGTTTGGAAACGATACCATCTCCTTTTTGGTCATAACGCCGGAGCCTTGCTGCGGGGAAGCTTTGGCGCTCTTCTGAGTGTGTTCTAATCCGTCAAAAGGACAGACTGCTTTCAGACTTTTCCGTCATTGTTAAAAAAAAAATCGGTCATAGGCGGAAAATATTCGGTTGGCGCGACCTCTGCCCGACAGTAAGACATTTTTATTCTACGATATTAAACACATCGGTACACAACCCGCTGATGATTACGTCGTTGCTCAAGCGTGCGAATCAGACAACTAAAGACTAAACGTCGTGACACAAGCGTTAGCCGCCTTTAGTCATGACGCCGTGACGTAGCTTGTTCAAAGCCTAACGGTAGCTTCTTACTTAAAGAGATTCACTCTTCAACAGTGGTGTTGGCAATTGTATAAAAATAAAAAAATGATATTGGATTTTTGTGGAATTGGACACATTTTCAGTGAAAAAAAACATTACTGTTGCACCACTCAATACCAATCCCTAACAACTTGACTTCTGTCCATCGCATTCACGTATGCTGATAATATGTTGACATTATATTGCTGAGCAAAGTGCTATTTTCCAAGCTAGTTTCCGTGAGTGTTGCAATGGCAAGACTGATGTGGATGTAATATGCATGTGTGTATGTTTTCATTTGCTTTCAGAGCATGTAGTAGGGCTGCTCGATTATGGCAAAAATCATAATCTCGATTATTTGGGTCAATAATTGCGATTCTTTTTTAAATTTTAATTTTTTTGATATACTTTATTAATCCCTCGTGGGGAAATTGTTTCTCTGCATTCGACCCATCCTAGTGTTAGGAGCAGTGGGCTGCCATTTTGAACGGCGCCCGGGGAGCAGTGTAGGGAACAGTGCCTTGCTTAGGGACACCTCGGTAGCACTTGGTCTTGCTGGGACTTGAACTGGTGACCTTCCAGCTGCCAAGCCAAGTCCCTATCGTCTTCGCCACCACCGTCCCTATCGTCTTCTTCTTTCGTGTTAAATATACAAAACATGCCTCTGTTCTTTACGTAGGACAACCTCTTGTTTTGTGTCAATGCGAATACGTACAGTACACATGTTATAGTATTATTTTATTTTTTGATTTGAATATAAAAATATATACTTTATTAATCCTCGTGGGGAAATGGTTTCTCTGCATTCGACCCATCCTAGTGTTCGGAGCAGTGTGGGTAACGGTGCCTTGCTCAGGGACACCTCGGTAGCACTTGGTCTTGCCGGGACTTGAACTGGTGACCTTCCAGTTGCCAAGCCAAGTCCCTATCGACTTCGCCACCACCGCTCCCCTTGCGATGCTAACTTCCGGGTTGGTCTTCAAAAATTCATCACCACCACTCTGCTAGATTTCAGCAGGCCAACGACAGAACACAAAGTCAATCAGAGACCTGCATGCAACATGTTCTGACTCACAAGACACGTAACACACGCCCCCGCCGGGATCCAAAGTCTAACAGACGCAGGAGAGCTGTGACTGCGAGCTGAAAGAAATGCACATTTGATTTGATATTATTTGTAATGGAAGGGGTTAAAGAAATAAGCGCGGGGGCTAACGGCACTCTGACAAATGGAGAACAGGGTATATGAACCATGAAATGAACACTCTGGCAATTGGAAGGCAGGAGGCTTTCAGCGCCATGGTCAGCAACAAAGTGCCTGCAACAGCTCACTGCATGAGCGATGGTATTCACAAGGCTAAGGAGAACTGCGGGGAACAACAGAGGACGGAAGAAAAGCCACCGCATTGTGAGAAAGAATGAAAAGAGAAAGAATAGGATGATAAGAAAGGAGGCTTTTGCAGCCGGGTTTCAGGCGTCTTTCAGTGGCCGAGTTTGAAAAGCCACAGCGAGGAATACACATTCTTGGGGAGTAACAGATTACAAAAGGAAGATACAGAAAAGGTAACTATTTTATTTATTTGAAATTAAACCCTAGCATTGTTATCCTGCGAGAATCCTCCATTTAAAAAGAAGGCCCCAGTCATCTGGCTATCTGCTTTACATGCACGATTCTAGCAGGATAACAATGTTAGGGTTTAATTTTCAAATAGATAATTATATATTAAGAAAGTCACTCTTACGACGAGTGCTATACGAGATGGAAATGTCGCCGTTATATTGTGTTCAAAAGAGAAGAGGGAAACAGCAGAGACTTCCAGCTGTTAATGCGCTGCCATTATCCTAGTCTTCAACTAAGCCATGTAATAAACAAAGATCAAGTGCTTTGAATTCATGTCTTCAAAGAAAATAGCTTTTGTAAAATGTCTTTTTTGGAGTAAAACAGATACTTGGACCCGACTGGTAATTAGTCATTGTAACAGGATACATTTTCCCAGTTAGAAGTAACCCTCTAACCCGGGCAATACCGGCAAGATCAACACCGTGATTGTAACAAGGACAAACCGTGTCTGAATGGTGTGTATAGAAAGTATTGTGGCGAATAAGGTCGCGCTGAGGTATGCGTGTCTTCGGTGTGTAAGAGCAGTCGTCAGCCCGTCTGTCTGCGGGAGTTTATCAGGCCGGAGCAGAAGGCAGATAAAGTTAGAAGGAGAAAATAACCTCCGCCACCTGGCTGCTTGTGAATGTGGCTCCTTCTCATTAAGTGTTGTTGTGCTGCGGTATCCGGCCGCTACACAGTAAATAAGTCATTAAGTATGCTGGCTGCCGGGCCGCCCCGGGCCAGGACCTGCAGTGGTTGCGGAGAAATGGAAGTGGTGAGCCCGAAGGCACGGGGGCCGAGGTTAATGCAGTTTGAGTGATGACAGACAGCAACTCAGCCGCACACACACACACACACACACACACACACACACACACACACACACACACACACACACACACACACACACACACACACACACACACACACACACACACACACACACACACACACACACACACACACACACACACACACACACACACACACACACACACACACACACACACACAGTATGACTATGTGTTCACAACAGAAATGGATAAGTAATACTTCCAGACAATAATTTGAATGGACACATTTCTATTTCATTAAATATTGGTAATGATATAATATGTGCACACCGGTACGAAGCTACACCATACAGTAAGTGGTTATTACCTCTTAACCTAAGGCAACATAATCAGTGGTGGAATGTAACTAAGTACATTTGCTCAAGTAATGTACTATATTTGATTTGATTTATTTTGAATGTGTGAAACAATTATACAAAAATGTAAAATGAGAATTATTATACAATTCAAAATTAAGCAATGTCAAATTGATATACATATATATATATATACATGATTATTAAAATTGTAGGCAACTTTATAATTTTACTACATATTGGAATCTAATATGTGATCTTTTATTTGTCTGTCAACGTTAGTGAATGTCTCATTCTCAAGTTATCTGATTCATCAGCTAATTAATGTTATATACTGGATTTGATAGGTCAAGCTGCGAGGGAAGATTAGAGAGTAATACAAAATAGCTTATCAGCTACACGATCATATTAATGTACCAATATTTATAATCCACTAATACAATTTATTAAAAAAATGGTGGAACCTTCTGCATCATTTTGGTACTTTAAGTATATTTTGAATCTAACATTTCTGTACTTCTACTTACATAAGAGTGTGAAGGCAGGGTTTTTCATTGTCACAACAGACTATGTTTGCACTATGGTACTGCTACTTGTACTTAAATATAAACTCTGAGTACTTCTCCCAACACTGGACAAAGCAAAGCATTGTAAAAGTATACTGAATCCCCTTTAAATCCAAAACAATTCTCAACTGCAGCCAAAAAAGGAGATGACAAAGTGTTTCAACCTGCTTCGGTCTTTAGTCTTTGTTGCATAGCAAGAACATCGAAAGACTAAATATAACCAGCCAGGCTTCTGTGGACTTTCAGGTACAGAACAAAACTGCTGGTCCTCTGTCCCGGTGGAAACAGAGTGTGTCCTCGTCATGGTGGATAACAGAAGTCATTATTTGTGTGTATTTTCTCTTCCTTTTTCTGCCCACCTTTGAATTAAACTCGCCCTCTCTGACATTACATCTCGGTTCCTTCATTTGGAAGCAAATCAGACTGGAAATGAACATCATAATTCAAGGTAATTGGACCGTTATTAAGAGCTAGTCATCACGATATCAACGGTAAAAAAGGGGAAACTTATTTTGCCAGTTGAACTAACTTTTATGAAATCAGTTCGACTCATCTTAACCGTCCACTAGTTTTTAGGACATAACAAGTAAAGTCATAGGACGTTCAATCCCACAATGACCTTCCTACTTTGTCAGAGAACCAGTTTGTAGAGAATATAAACTAGCATTGTCTTTCACACCAAGTACTTTGCTGTACTTAGTTCCCAGCACTTAGTTCCCAGCACTTAGTTCCCAGCACTTAGTTCCCAGCACTTAGTTCCCAGCACTTAGTACCCAGCACTTAGTGCCCCCATGGAACTAAGAACCGATCGCGTTCACACCGGAATAAGTCCCTGATGGAGGATTACGCAAATGAAGCCGCTGACTTCACTTCTTCGTCTTCTTCTGCTTTGGGTTTACTGGCAGGCCGCAAACCACTTCACGGCGTATACTGCCACCCCAAGTCCCCGGCCGGAAGTCCCCGGAGTTGGGGACTGGCTCCCTTCCTCCTTATCTTCCAACCATTTGGACGCAGACTTGCATCCCCCATAACGATGTTGTTTAACAACCGGCGTAAACGGACCTTTGCACGCTATCAAGCTGTGAGCGTGCGATGTCCTGTTCAGATGACGTCAAACCCAACGGGATGCCATCACATTACATTACATTTAGCTGACGCTTTTATCCAAAGCGACTTACAGTAAGTGCGTTCGACCAGGAAGACACAACCTTGAAGAAAACAGAATCATATAATCAGGTTTCATAGAGCCAAACATTTCAAGTGCTACTCAACTGGCTTTAGAGAAGCCAGCCCTTTATTAGTATATAAGTGCTTTGTTAGTAGTTCTATCCTCGAGGTGGAGTCGAAAGAGATGAGTTTTCAGTCTGGAAGGTGTGTGAGCTATCTGCTGTCCTGATGTCAATGGGAGCTCATTCCACCATCTTGGATCCAGGATAGCAAACCCACGTGTTTCTGCTGATGGGAACTTGGGTCCCCCTCGCAGCGAGGGTGCAGCGAGGCCATAAATAAACTCCACAGAATCACACTACACACCTACGCCATGACTACATTCAGGCAGACTGCAGAACACAACCTCTCTGGACCATTTATATACTTATTGAAAACAAGCTACAAAATGTAATACCTGGAAAATGCCGTTTAATACTTTTGAATAGCCTTCATTTTCGCTAAATTGATTTATCAACCTGCTAATACTTTTTAAGACCCCGCGGACACCCTGACAATATTTATGAGAGTAGTAAATCAGTCAGATTGGACCTGAACACGACAGGAGGGTTAAAGACTGGTAAATGTAAAAGAAAATATGAACAGACTTGGACAGTTACAGAAAACCTCGCTCAGTGCTGCCTTCATTTTAAGTTGCGTTGTTTTTTCGGTTAAATCATTTTTGATTCATATTGTGAGTCGAGTCGACGGTTTATTTAGCATGTGGCCGAGTAATAAGCGGAATAATGTGTTTTCATTAATGAAAAGAGAAAACCATACAGGGTGATTGTGGAGCAAGGCAAAGGGATCTTCACATATTAAACCACTGGATTACTATGTATACATGTATGCATCTATCAAGGCTGTTAACTTGAATTATGTTGTATACTGCTGCTGGATATCTTTACATGAAATGATATGCCAACGTTTATTTATCAGTTGATTTGTATAAATGATAATCTGAATCTGAAAGCTGTCAGATACAGTACATAAAGTACAATATTGGCTTCCAAAATGTAGTTGAGTCGAGGCCTAATGTACCTCAAAATTGTACTTCGTAAAATGTACTGTATTTCATTTCACCAGTCAAAGTCAACGTAATTATCAATCTCAAAATATGTTTGTACACACGGAAAGATCGAAATACTGTTTCCCACAGTCCCAAAACTCACACATTAAAATGCAATAACACTCAATAATGTACACAAAATAACCGTTTACTTCAAGTAAGCATATATAAAAATGTACATAGTGAAAATGGTCCGTAGCAGCGTAAAAGTGACTGGTGCTGGCTTTTTTTACATACACAGAAAACCGTCTAAAGCAATGTGTCTGCTCTCTGTATTCTTTGGTGGACATTTTAAATAAAAAGTGCCTTAAGGATGATCCAGTTTCTTTCAAAGTTGTTTTGCCCACACCCCTTCAAAACTATTAAAATCCAAAGACATGTCACCCAAACCGTGCCAGACAACAGTGAGTGTGTTCAGCCAGTGATCAACCGTCTCTGCTGTTGCTGATAATATGAGCAGTCAGAATAAATATCTCGTGGGCTGAAATCTTTCAAATCCACATGTTCTGGCTGAAAACCCAATATGGTGTCACATCTAAAAGACAAAAAGAGAGGCGAGGTGCCAAAATGAAAACATCCCATCACTCGGCATCAGTGAGCGATGGGCGCTGCTGTTATTCTAATAGGACTGTAATTAAAGCCTCCATCTCATCTCACACACACACACACACACACACACACACACCCTCTCAGACATAAAACACACAGAAGCTTTGTTTCTCCCACCCACCCCTAGTCCATCAAGGGGTGTGTGTGTGTGTGTGTGTGTGTGTGTGTGTGTGTGTGTGTGTGTGTGTGTGTGTGTGTGTGTGTGTGTGTGTGTGTGTGTGTGTGTGTGTGTGTGTGTGTGTGTGTGTGTGTGTGTGTGTGTGTGGTGTGTGTGGTGTGTGTGTGTGTGTGTGTGTGTGTGTGTGTGGTGTGTGTGTGTGTGGTGTGTGTGTGTGTGTGTGTGTGTGTGTGTGTGGTGTGTCGGGGGGGGGGGGTTATAAAATCATTCTTAATTACACATTTGTCACATGAAAAGCTTTCTGCCTACTTTGTATGAGCTCTAGCGGTCTGATTAATTCAGCCATCGTCACATTCCCAACTGCTCATTATACATAAAACTTCCCCGCTCCTCTCCGTCTTTTTTATCTCTGTCTTCCCCCATTTCATGTTCTTCCCTTGTTCCGTGACATTTTAGGCTTTTCATATGAGTGTACTGACGTATGCTTGCCAGATCCAGTACCCACAGAGGTAAGCTTTTCCTCGGGGACGCAGAGCTTTGACAGCACACATGGGCTGTCAGTGTTCTGGTTTGGGTAACGATGATAGGACAATTAAAGTGGAGGGAACACAATGTTTCCTGCCATCTATGTTCTACTCTCCTATCATCTATACAGGCGTCCCCATTTAATCAGAAAGACAAAGCAAATGCATAAACTTTACACATTGAGCTTTAGTGCTATGGGTGGGTTTACCCTTCATACAGATACTCTATAATCCATTAGTACCAATTATAGCATAGCTAGCATTATCATGTTAAATACATTACGTGCTTATATTGTGTTAGTTTTGGGGGATTTAAATGACAAATAAGAAAATATAAATATTTATTGACATATTCCAGACTTATACAAGAAAGAAAAAGGTAAAATAATTAAAAATATATTTCAAAATACACACATTACAAGTACATGAATGAAAGCCAGATGCTACTTGCCTATCAGTTGTCTATACTCAACAATGCTATTTACACCCGGGTTACTATAGTCAACAATTCTGTTTACACCAGGGTTACTATAGTCAACAATACTGTTTACACCAGGGTGACTATAGTCAACAATTCTGTTTACACCCGGGTTACTATAGTCAACAATGCTGTTTACACCCGGGTGACTATAGTCAACAATACAGTTTACACCAGAGTGTCTATAGTCAACAATGCTGTTTACACCCGGGTTACTATAGTCAACAATATTGTTTACACCAGGGTGACTATAGTCAACAATACTGTTTACACCCGGGTGACTATAGTCAACAATACTGTTTACACCCGGGTTACTATAGTCAACAATACAGTTTACACCAGGGTGTCTATAGTCAACAATACTGTTTACACCCGGGTTACTATAGTCAACAATATTGTTTACACCAGGGTGACTATAGTCAACAATTCTGTTTACACCCGGGTGACTATAGTCAACAATACAGTTTACACCAGGGTGTCTATAGTCAACAATACTGTTTACACCCGGGTTACTATAGTCAACAATATTGTTTACACCAGGGTGACTATAGTCAACAATACTGTTTACACCCGGGTGACTATAGTCAACAATACTGTTTACACCCGGGTTACTATAGTCAACAATACAGTTTACACCAGGGTGTCTATAGTCAACAATACTGTTTACACCCGGGTGACTATAGTCAACAATACTATTTACACCAGGGTGACTATAGTCAACAATTCTGTTTACACCCGGGTGACTATAGTCAACAATTCTATTTGCACCCGGGTTACTAGTCAACAATACTGTTTACACCAGGGTGACTATAGTCAACCATTCTATTTACACCCGGGTGACAATAGTCAACAATGCTGTTTACACCCGGGTGACTATAGTCAACAATTCTATTTGCACCCGGGTTACTAGTCAACAATACTGTTTACACCAGGGTGACAATAGTCAACAATGCTGTTTACACCAGGGTGTCTATAGTTAACAATGCTGTTTACACCAGGGTGTCTATAGTCCAGTGGTTTTCAAACTGTGGGTCGTGACCCCTGGAGGGTCGCGTAGGTACTGCAGGGGGGGCGCGGGAAGAAATTGTAATCAAACACTGCTCGAAAATATCTCATTGGTCAGAGAGCAGCGCTGTGGGCATAATGCTGCCTTTTGCAACATCCTACTTGTGTGAGAGGCTTTTCTGCTGTTGCTGCCATCAAAACGAAATACAGATCAAAGCTGAACATTGAGAATGAACTGAGAGGGGCGGTCTCAAAACAAAATACATTTGAATTTAAAAATCTACTCAGGGAAGAAGGCCTACTAGTTTCAATTAGGCCACATTAATTCACAGTATCTATTACAAGCACTTTTGTTCATGTGTAATCCATAATAAAATATAAAATTATAGTTGTATCTTCGTATTATTAGAAGAGAAAATGTAATGTGTTTATATTAACAATATACAATTAATCCTACCAATATAGATGGGAACGATTCTTTTGAACGGCTCTTTGGTACGAACGAAGGGAACCGAGTCGTATTGGTGAGAGCCGTTATTTTTATCGTTGGTTCTCTGCCTGCCAGAAATCCACTCGCCTTTACGGGAACTTGCTTTCCTGAATGCACAGTTTGGCTGGCTAAGAGATGTAGCAAGTTATACATTTTTCAGTGAGTAAAAGTAGATTTCTGGCTAAACAGTCAATCATTATCCTGGTGATTATTTTGCAGATAAACCTATTAACCCCGCCCCCTAGGAACAAAACGTCTCTTTTGAACGGCTCACGGAAAGGAACGGAGCCATAAGATCCGGCTCCCTTCAAAGAGCCGTAATTTCCATCAACATAGTCAACAATGCGATTTACAACCGGGTGACTATAGTCAATTATGCTACATTCCCTCAGGGTGTAAATAGCCAATGTAGGGGCGTATGTAATGGGGCGGGGGCGGTGTAAATAGCTGAATAGTTGTGGTGTAGCTATTTTCACCCGGGTGCAAAAAGACGACCCGTTAAAGAAAAAATCGTAAGAGGAACTAGCATAATTAGAAAAATTAAGTAAAACAAACATACTGTATATAAATATGTCTGAGACCATCCTTTGAGCCATAAGTATTTCATTTTTACAAGTGATTCGACCACTACACCATATTGTCCATGAGCACGGCTGTGTAAAAACAATAACCCGAGTCTCACTTTTCTTGTGAAACACTGTTCATCTGTTTGAGCTATTTCCATCTCTGATTCCTCTGAGCACAGGTCCGCTGCATCCCTTGAGATGCTAAATCTCGACATCACAAAGACAAACAACATCTGTTTACTCTCGAAAAACTCCCTGCTGCCATGGTGCAGGTTTCACACATGCATGCTAAACCAAGCAGGAAGGTGTCTTTAGCACACTGTGATCCCTAATCTGAATCCTGCTTGACAGAAAATCCCTATAAAGTGTATTCTGCTTAAATTGTTTCAGTGTCTCGTCCTCTGTATGAGTGTAGCCATGCAGAGAATGAACAGGTCCAACTGTACTACAATGGGCAATGTCAGTTAGGGCTATATCCGAATATTTGTTAGTTGGAGTACTACTCGGGTTTCAATTTCGTTATTCGGATATTCGTGTTTTTTTTTGGAATTTATTGAACTCTCCAATATCAACGTAAGAGCTGGTGCCTCTTCGGGGGGTGCCAACACGTAACCATAAACGTTATCGTTTACTTTCTCCGTCTTTATATGTAGATATGACTTCTTCTCCATTAATCTCCGTCACGTTGTTTCCATAGCAACAACAACTTCCTGTCAAAAGCGCTAACTCCTTCAAAATAAAAGCATGTCCATACAAAATAGGAAGCCAAGCCAAATTACACTTAAGACATATACAACTGCAACGAAAGTAACAAACACGATGCGATATCCCTTTCAATTTCAAATAACACAAATTGGGTTACATTCACAAATAACTATAAAACAACAATATTGTAGAATAACAAAAAGAATGCCGTGAATAAACCGAAATATGTGCGTCGAAGCGGTTCGCTGCTGATTACTACCGACTATCCGGAGCCTGAAAAATGGTATTCGGGACAGCCCTAATGTCAGTTAATAACAGACAACATAGCAACATGGCACTTTGTCTTCTAATTTTGTTAAATTTCTTCTATGTTTGTAAGATATTTGCTTGCCATTACATTGCTTTTACTGAAAAGAGTGCAAGTAGCACTATAGAGAGGAGTGCAGGGGCGGTTCTAGGGGGAGCAGGGGGGCCAGTGCCCCCCTAACACTGACCTCTGACCCCCCTGTGGCCCCCCTAACAATGAATTTTTTTTTTTTTTAAATGTATATTTTCTGGTACTCAGGATTTTGTTGCTGTAATGTGAGATTGTGCAGACACCCTTATGTAAAGTAGAGATGTAACTGTTCATTGCCTTTATTTTTATATAAATATGGTGTTAGTGCAAACATTGCACTATAACTTAAGCTGAAGCTAACAGTAATAACTATAAGATCTATCTGAAATAAATAAGTGTACTGAAACAAATACCAATAACTGTATTGCATTGTTTTTTTATGCGCCATTACTTCATACCGTCTAGTTCTCTTTTTCGTCCTGCTTTTATTGTGCCCCTCTCAGAAAATAACTGGCCCCCCCAGTGGCCCCCCCAGTCAAATTGGTCTAGAACCGCCACTGGAGGCGTGTCAATACAAATCAGGCATGAAGGTCCAGTTTTATGTCAACGATAAATAATCCACAACCTACTCTGACCAGGCTTTAGAAATGCCTCTGAAGGTGTTCCCTGTTTTATGTCATAAGATAGTTGGGGAACAAGCCTCCATTACCAACCTCACAGACTTAGATCGGATCTTTACAAGAAGCCATACACAACTTGAAACTGATATCGAACAATCTAACACATGCCATACAAGATATAACGGTTTGATTGCTATTTCCCAAACGCTCTGTTTTTGCCATATTAAGTTTTTGGTTTAGAGAATTGTGCAGTTATTTATATGCAGAGCCAACGAAGCTACGCTGAATAATGAAAGTATAAATTGCTGGTTAATTGCAGTTGAATGATTCAAATGCATTTGTACTGATAACACTAAGGATACACAATGTCACAGTTAATGGAAGTCTAAACTATTCACATTGCAGGATACTGATGTTGTAGGCGTGCGTGTGCGTGAGTGTCTGTGTGGGGGCGTGTGTGTGTGTGTGTGTGTGTGTGTGTGTGTGTGTGTGTGTGTGTGTGTGTGTGTGTGTG
Organism: Pseudochaenichthys georgianus; assembly: GCF_902827115.2. Lineage (NCBI taxonomy): Eukaryota > Metazoa > Chordata > Actinopteri > Perciformes > Channichthyidae > Pseudochaenichthys > Pseudochaenichthys georgianus. The sequence goes on along the minus strand of NC_047506.1, from coordinate 914,767 downwards.
TGTGTGTGTGTGTGTGTGGTGTGTGTGTGTGTGTGTGTGTGTGTGTGTGTGTGTGTGTGCGTGTGTATGTGTGTGTGGGCGTGTGTGTTGCTGTGTGAACCCAAAGCAGGTTACTTGCAGTGAGACATGAAACATTCATAGCAGATGTGACCAAGGCATCACAGAACAGGAAGTTGGATCCCCCAGGGGCTATGACACTCACACACACACACACACACACACATACACACAAACTCACACACACACGCACACACACTTCAGCCAACCAGCCTGAATAATCGCCGTTTTGTTTTATTGACATTCCACTTCTGAATATATACCTGCAGGCACCAGAAATTGACAAAACACACACACACACACACACACACACACACACACACACCCACACACACCACAAATGTGACATGACAGTCTTGATTTATTGTGGCGCACAGTGCTGACACCAGGTGCTGCCAGGAGATAGAGCTCTACGTGAGCTGCAACATATCACAGACAGACACACACACACACACACACACACACACACACACACACACACACACACACACACACACACACACACACACACACACCACACACACACACACACACACACACACACACACACACACACACACACACACACACACACACACACACACACACACACACAGCACTCTAGCTCCAAGGCCATCACATTATATCATACTATATATATGAGTGTATTAGCAGCGTAGCATGTATGCAGTCGCCACGACAGTAGCTATAAATGTCTCAACTCACAGCAGTGTCCGCCATCCCACCAGCAGCGAAGGCACCACATCGTGTCAATGCCAGTGAGTAAATTAACCAAACTGACTTGACCCAACCTCATTAAATAGACTCCTCCAAAAACACACACCATGAAATCAGCAGTAAAACAACCCACAGCAGCCAACACGTCACCACTCCCTGTGTCTTGGCTTCCTGATGCACGTATTTCAAAAACCACAGTAAATTGCAAGGCTAAACACGACTTTACATCATTTCTGTAACACAAAATATTCTCACTTAGAAATACCAACGGAAAACAAATCGACATACATCAACACTTGAACCATGTGAGTAAAAGTGCACATGACATTCTAGGAGGAAAAAAGACCAGTCCTTGACAATTTGACAGCAAGTACATTATGCGTTCTCCACCGATCAGTTGTCGTCTTACACCGATTTAGGCTCTGGTGGCCACATTCGGTATTGCAGGTGTTACCGTATATCTAATTGACCTGATGAAGATCAAGCAACAACAAGTGAAAAATGCGTTTATTTGCAACTGGGTGTTCCCGTATAGCCAGTGGATATCTATATTGATATGTGGGCCAATCATTTGTCTTCCATTTAAATTACCAACTTGAATTGCAAGAAACAACCTTTACGGTTAATCTCGATTAAGAAATAAATGTATACGAATGGAGAGATGAAAAAAACCCAATAATAACCGTCTTGCAAAATCTCATTGGTGCATTTCTGCCAATGCATTCGTCTTATACTGACTACATCCACCCAAAGCTGATACAAATACGACTTCTCTTCACATCTAAAGTTAAATTGAACTGTGCCTGTGGGTATGTATGTATGTATATATGTACACTTATTTGTATTTGCTTTTGTTTGGCCTTAGGATGGCGAAAATTGGATGACCATTTTACTTTTATGAGCCGTTTTGTCTTAATGTTGTTGCATGTATGTTTATGTATGTTTTGTGTGTGTGTGAGGACGCCATGAAGAACAGCCAATGCTCATGCTAATGGGGATCCTAAGACATAAAGACATCTTGACCAGTCGTCTACAGCTCTTATATGCAGATATCTGGGTATAAAGATGACACATAATGCCACAGTAGACTTTTGTATTGTTACAATGCATCAAGCACCAATATTGAAGATGGATAGGGCTGGCTCACAGCTTTCCATTACAACTTCCACTTGCTAAAATTCCTTTCCTGACGAGGATGTATTCACCCCCTGTAGTGTGTGTACCATTATACAGTAGAGTTGTACATACTAATCCAGTCTGTCTGTTGATTTGATTACACGAACACTAATTAGAGCCAGCAGCATTGAAATCTAATCAGTTACACGGTCCGGCCTAGCTCTGGATGGGGGATGAAATCTTCAAGACGACGGCGGAACGGTCGGCTGTTATTATTATTGCTGACTAAACACGGCAACAGGGGATTTTCAATCAGCCGTGTTTTCCGATTGGCGACGTTAATAAAGATCGGATAGGAGCTCGGAGACCCAGATCATAGACGTAGTTAAGCGAGTTGAACTTTAAATACACTTCACTCCCTAGACAGAGAGGAATATTGTAGCAGCGTAACACTAAATGCTCTTTTAATCAATGTGGTATGTCAGTCGCTATGCAGTATGTTTGAATGGATCTGGCGCGCGCTGCGATTTAGACCGATACCGCAAATGGGAAAAGAAGGTTGCATTCTCTATGTATTGGAGAAGAGTGTGAACATCCCAATCTGTGAAGATCTAGAGGCAATGTAGGCCTTCATCAATAGCAATACATCACCAGTTAAACGGCTGCTGGTTGCTCACGGTGTATTACAATATGACCTGCTTCCACTCCTCTTATCTAATCTCACTCCATATTTGTTTTCCTCTGGTAAACTTTTGTACTTCTCTTTAAATATCCCCTTCTTCTCGTCATGCAATAGGTCGTATCTCTCAGCAACTGCACAGTTCTGAAAATGTTGTTATTTAATAATATTATTTGAACTCGAGCAGATATCCCTTGGTAATGTGTACTTATCTGTAAGTGTTCCCTTCCACTGGTCGTAACAATAAGGTATTTGTCTTTGCAATGGCAATTTTTTAATGATTTCATAATATTTGAACTTATATAATTACTTGAACTTTAGCAGATAGACTTCCCTTGGTTATACTTCTCTTTACATATTCCCTTTACTCTACTGTCTACCTGACAATACGTTGTTTCTCTCAGCACTCACACAGTAATTTAATAATAATACTTGAACTTTAGCAAATATAAAATACTTTTCTCTTAGTAAGACTTCTTTTTAAATGTCCCGCTTTACTCGATGTAACAATATGTGTTTCTCTCGCGTACTGATTTAAAAATAATACTTGAACTTCAAGGAAATACCTGCAAATGTAATGTTGTTTTCTCTTGGTAACCTGCAGGTCCGCTGCAACTCTGACGACTTTTAAATCCAGGCTGAAGACTTTTCTTTTTGTCGCTGCTTTTAATTGAACTATTCACATCTTAAACTGCACTGTAACTTTTATCCATGTATTTTTTCTTTTAATGTTTAATGTCTTTCATTTTTTGTAAAGCACTTTGAATTGCCTTGCGTTGAAAAGTGCTATATAAATAAACCTGCCCTGCCCTGCCTTGCCCTGCCTTGCCCTGCCCTGCCCTGCCCTGCCCTGCCTTGCCCTGCCTTGCCCTGCCTTGCCCTGCCTTGCCCTGCCTTGCCTTGGTAAACTTTCTTAACATATTCCTCTCTACTCGTCGTAACAATAAGTTGTTTATCTCAGTAACCACACACAGTTTTACAAATGTTGTTATGTAGTAATACAACTTAAACTTTAGCAAATATAATGTTGTTTTCCCTTGGTGAACTTGTATACTTCTCTTTAAATATTCCCTTTATACTCTGCTGTACCAACCTAACAATACGTTGTTTCTCTCAGCAATCGCATAATAATAATACTTGACCTTTAGACAAGGCAAGGCAAGTTTATTTATATAGCACTTTTCAACACAAGGCAATTCAAAGTGCTTTAGCAAATGTAATGTTGTTTTCTTTTGGTAAACTTTCTTAACATATTCCTCTCTACTCGTCGTAACAATAAGTTGTTTCTCTCAGTAACCACACACAGTTTTACAAATGTTAAACAAATATAATGTTGTTTTCTTGGTGAACTTGTATAGTTCTCTTTAAATATTCCCTTTATACTCTACTGTACCTACTTAACAATTTAATTTCATGTCAAACCTTTATTCCCCCAGGTGAATCCCATTGAGATCATTGATCTCTCTTTCAAGGCAGACCTGCTCAAGTAGGCTCCACATGAAACATAAAAACATAAACAGAACAACAAAAAGGACATCTTACAGTAAAGGACATCTTCTCACGGCAAAAAGTGTACTTTAACAAATGTGATATTGTGTAATAGCCAGAGATATAGAAAGAGATAGCGAATGTAAAGGAAAGGCGTTCTCATCAGATGGCGCATATTAGAACAGTAGCTCGTCAGCAGCCTCCCGAACAATAACACAGCAGTCGACAGACATCGCAGCCCATCAGCACACTGTTCAATTACAGCCATCAGCACCCCCCCTCTGGATCTAAACTCTCATCTCGAGCACCAGGAGAACAATCTGCAGAGTAATTAGCCTCCACCAACAGACAGTTACAGAGAGAAGGAGGACGTTTGGCTTGATTAAATTATTAAACCACACAAACAAAACACAAAAGCAGCATCAAAGAGGCGCTGCGGCTCTCCTGCAAAGCTGCTCGCTGTTCCCTAAATACAGAATACAGACAACGTGTTCTCCCAAGCCACTAGTTGGCATAATTAGCTAAACGTGTGGTGTGTGTGTGTGTGTGTGTGAGTGTGAGTGTGAGTGTGAGTGTGAGTGTGAGTGTGAGTGTGAGTGTGAGTGTGAGTGTGAGTGTGAGTGTGTGTGTGTGTGTGTGTGTGTGTGTGTGTGTGTGTGTGTGTGTGTGGTGTGTGTGTGTGTGTGTGTGTGTGTGTGTGTGTGTGTGTGTGTGTGTGTGTGTGTGTGTGTGTGTGTGTGTGTGTGTGTGTGTGTGTGTGCCTTTGTGATTGGACCCATTCCTCCGACATGCTATCTAAAATAACCAAGTGGTTTAACGACAGCACGATGCCAGGGAGCTCCCCCCCCCCCCCCCCCCCCCCACGCCAATGTACACACATCACACGCGTCTACACACATACGCATTAAACAATACTCTAATTACAACATTTATAACTCCCCCTTGCCTCCTGCATCTCTCCAACCCCCAACCCGCAAATCTGCAGAATCTGGAATTGAATTGAGCCCAAGTTGAGGGCTGCGCTGGCATGAAAAGACTATTTGATTAGAACGGCAGTTGTTTCATTTGTGGTGCGGCAGATTGCAGAGCCTCTCTATCCGCTGTGCAATCTGTATTCATTACTCCGTGTAAAAGGATGATCCATGTCCTGACACCGGGCTCATCATTCCATGCAGATGCACAGCCGCGAAGGCCCTCACCACGCCACCCAACCAAGCCTTCCCCTGGAACATCAGCATCCCTTTTCTCCTTCGCCTTCTGCTCACCACCATGTCCTTCGTGCCTGGTTTATTTACACGTGTTCTAAATGCAAGCAGCTCATCTTGGCTTCATAAGCAAAGCTGTGACAAATGGAAACGATTAGATGGCAGGTTAGATACAGACGCATTACAAATATTCAGGTTAAAGAGGCCTTATTATGTTTATTGGGGTTTTTCCTTTAGGTTTTTGTGAACAGTCAGCAAAAGGCTTAAATCACAGGAGTTTCTCTCTCCCACGACCCCCCCGATAGGACTCCTTTGTTTTTATTCCATAACATAATGACATCACTATGTAACACTCAGACTTCTATTGGCTGGCGCTCTAACATATGCACGTGGCTATAGGTGCATCTCACTTCGGTTAAATGGATTCCTTGCGTCCCTCACTTGCGTCGTTTCCCTGCCTCTAGTCCCTCCCTCCAGGGAAGCAAGGAGAGACGCGAGGAAACCACGAGAGGCAGGGACATTAGTTTTAAGAGCAATGGGACGTCCTTTCCTCCGGAGCGTCACGTGAAGCGACGTCCGTTTGTGAGGACGCCGCACAGCTGATCGTCTGACAGCAGCCAGATCAGTGCATGCGCTGCATCGTCCAATCGGTGAGCGATACACAGTAAGGGGGCGGGGCGAGTGTCTGAGGATTTCACCGGAGGATGGTCTGGTATTCCTCGATTATCGCTCCTCTCGATCCTCCGGCGGCCACTGGGACGCTACTCAAGATGGCGCAGACAAATCAACTTCCGGTGATACCGAGCCCGAGGAGCGAGGAAATGAAAAATAACCGAAGTGAGACGCACCCTATGGGGGCGGGAGATTTCTGACACATTTCTAAGTGGTTGACCAATCACAATGGATCAGGCCAGCTCACCAATCAGAGCAGACTGGGCTCTGGTTTCAGACAGAGGGGTGAAAAGAGGTGCTGCAACACAGGCAGAAAAATAAAAAGCTTTTTGAACATTAAAGCATGGAGACATGTAGAGACACTACATACTGATATACACCTGAACATCAGCAGGAGAGGACTCTTTAAAGTAGAGACACTACATGCTGATATACACCTGAACATCAGCAGGAGAGGACTCTTTAAAGTAGAGACACTACATACTGATATACACCTTGAACCATCAGCAGGAGAGGACTCTTTAAAGTAGAGACACTACATACTGATATACACCTGAACATCAGCAGGAGAGGACTCTTTAAAGTAGAGACACTACATACTGATATACACCTGAACATCAGCAGGAGAGGACTCTTTAAAGTAGAGACACTACATACTGATATACACCTGAACATCAGCAGGAGAGGACTCTTTAAAGTAGAGACACTACATACTGATATACACCTGAACATGAGCAGGAGAGGACTCTTTAAAGTAGAGACACTACATACTGATATACACCTGAACATCAGCAGGAGAGGACTCTTTAAAGTAGAGACACTACATACTGATATACACCTGAACATGAGCAGGAGAGGACTCTTTAAAGTAGAGACACTACATATTGATATACACCTGAAACATCAGCAGGAGAGGACTCTTTAAAGTAGAGACACGACATACTGATATACACCTGAACATCAGCAGGAGAGGACTCTTTAAAGTAGAGACACTACATACTGATATACACCTGAACATGAGCAGGAGAGGACTCTTTAAAGTAGAGACACTACATACTGATATACACCTGAACATCAGCTGGAGAGGACTCTTTAAAGTAGAGACACTACATACTGATATACACCTGAACATCAGCAGGAGAGGACTCTTTAAAGTAGAGACGCTACATACAGTACTGATATACACCTGAACATCAGCAGGAGAGGACTCTTTAAAGTAGAGACACTACATACTGATATACACCTGAACATCAGCAGGAGAGGACTCTTTAAAGTAGAGACACTACATACTGACCCTGCGCTCTCTCTTCAATGAGAGCAAAGGCCTCCTGGGCTCCTGCCACCACCTGCTACTAAGTCAAAACCATCAAAAGACAAATTGAATGTTAACCTCTAAAGGCATGTGTGCCCTGTATTATAGTGTGTATGATTAAGTGTAATCCCTTCCTGTTTGCAACAAGAATACCAAAAGTTTCCTAACGCTCTCTCGTGCACTTGACTGCTCTTCGCACTCTGCGCCTTGATTCGCGAAATTAGCAACCAGAGTCCACTTTGGCAGAATATCACTCCACCATATTGCTGGGCTCCGAGTGGATGGCCCACTGATGACTGTCTTGATGGGCCCACACACCAATCCCTCTACAGATGTTCCCCTGCCAGCCAAAGTACAAGCTGTTTCCTGACACATCGCACAAAAGCAGAGATCCCAAACGTACACGTTGCCTCGACTGTAAGTCATGCATTTGTGAAAAAAGCGTACTGCAAAGAGACGATTGTTCCAGATCAAAAGGAAAATGTGTTACATCAGGCATGTATATTGTATTTTTAACAAGCCCTGGGACTGTGAGCTAAGAGCTATGCATAAGTCTCTGCTGTTTGAATAAAGTGAATCCAAATGCGAAGTAGAAAGACTGTCTGCTTTGTTTCAAAACATACCCTTAAGCTCTGGGCCTCCTTTTAAAGTGAATCAAGCTAAAAATAAAGCAATGAATTTTGATAAGGAACCTTGCGTCGGCGGAGATAACCCAGGGAAAACTCATTTTTCTATCAGGAAGACAATTTGAAAATGCATTCTGTTCTGCTGTCATATCCTTTTGTCCATGTCATTATGAAGTGATCTGGGGAGCATCAGCCCTGACAATAAGGAAGGATGCCTTCGTTCGCTTTAACAGAACAGGGTCACTTACGATACCCTACGCTCCCTGACACAGCCGTCTGATGCCTTTCAAAACCTCACATGTCTTTCCACAAGTTCCTTCTGGGGTTTGAAAGGAGGATCCTAAACTTTGTGGGCCTGTGTAGTGTTTGTGAAGTGAAATAATCCCTTTGGCAGAGCGACACAGAAGCCAATGTCTCTTCTTTGGAGCCTGTAGAGAGGGGCAGCTTAAGAAATTGAACTTCTGAAGAAGACGAAGAAGAAGACCAGAAGCAGAGGGTATATGCCTATCTACCTTGTGCCATATGGTGCAGAAGCAGACGGGGGGAAAAGGCAAATGCATACTCATTAAGGCAGACAGGGCAAGGACACAAGTAGACCTGTTGATAAGCATGTGGATTTGTATTTTGTGAATGTTGTTGACAGTAGAGCTATATATCCAGCACCCTCCCACCGGCAGCCCCACCCATGGAAGTATAAAGAGAACTGGATACAGGTCCCCTTTCGTTCCTATGACAGTTGCTTAGGGCAACACATCCTCACTCCCAGGTCGGCCTATGTTGACGTTATATCAAGGTCCCCTGTGTCGGCTTTTTCCAACGCAAGGGGGGCGGCCCTTCCCGTACATGTTCAACTTTCCGGGATGTCCATAGGCTTCTATATAGCTATGACTATTATCATTATTATAAGCCAATAAATAAGACAATAAATGGCAAAGATATGTAGAAAATAAACGTATTTAAGATACGTTCATAACGAACGTAACGTGGGAGAAAATACGTTTCTATCTAAACGTAATTGAGAATGCAGTTTAGTTCTGTGGGAACGTCATTTTTAGGAGACAGGGTAGCATTCGCTCGCGATCTCAAGTCGTCTACAACCGTGATTCTCAAATGGGGGTACGCGGACCCCTAGGGGTACGTTGGGGTACTGCAGGGGGTACGTGAGGTTAAAAAATAAATAAAAAGGTTAATTAAAAAAATACCATACGTGATTACAAAAATAATAATCTCTACAATAAGATAAATAGAAAACACAATTGTACATATAAACATATATATATAAACATGTTACATTTCTGTATTGTATTTATAGTTTTTAATCATATATAATTTTGTTCATTGGTTTGTTAAACATATATTAATTCAATTGAAAAACTCTTTTTCATGCATAAAGATGAAAATATCCTTGGTGTGTTGTAATTCATGCATTAAGGAGTTAATAAATCAAACACTGATGGAACATCACTATATTGTAATGATTTATTTAGGCTACTTCTGTCAAAAGTGTCCGGGGTCGGTCAGGGGGTACTTGGCTGAGAAAATGTTTCAAAGGGGGTACATTACTGAAAACAGTTTGAGACGTTTAGGGAGCTATATAGAAGCCTATGGACGTCCCGGAAAGTTGAAAATGTACGCTAAGGGCCGCCCCTTTGCGTTGGAAAAAGCTGACACAGGGGACCTTGACATAACGTCGACATAGGCCGACCTGGGAGTGAGGATGTGTTGCTTAGGGGTGCATGAAGCCAAGGAAAATACCGGGACCTTCCCTAGTTATTCCCTGCTTCTTCTCTGGGTTTTCTCTGGGTCTTTCCTGGAACCTCCCTCGATCTTTCCTGGAACCTCCCTCGATCTTTCCTGGAACCTCCCTCGATCTTTCCTTGAACCTCCCTCGATCTTTCCTGGAACCTCCCTCGATCTTTCCTGGAACCTCCCTAGATCTTTCCTGGAACCTCCCGCGATCTTTCTTGGAACCTCCCTCGATCTTTCCTTGAACCTCCCTAGATCTTTCCTGGAACCTCCCTAGATCTTTCCTGGAACCTCCCTAGATCTTTCCTGGAACCTCCCTAGATCTTTCCTTGACATTCCCTGGATCTTTTCTGGAACCTCCCTAGATCTTTCCTTGACATTCCCTGGATCTTTTCTGGAACCTCTATAGATCTTTCCTGGAACCTCCCTAGATCTTTCCTGGAACCTCCCTAGATCTTTCCTGGAACCTCCCTAGATCTTTCCTGGAACCTCCCTCGATCTTTCCTGGAACCTCCCTCGATCTTTCCTTGACATTCCCTGGATCTTCTTTGGATCTTCCCTGGATCTTTGCTGGATCTTTTCTAGATACTTTCTGGATCTTTCCTTTGATCTCTCCTAGATATCCCCTGGATCTTTAGTATCCATGGGGCCCAAAGAACATGTGCACTTGCGTTTTTTCTTACACCAAGCCACTAATCCGCTCCATCAATGTTGTCCATTTTCGGCTCATGCTAATCAGGAAAATACCTCGGATAACTGGACTCGACCATACCGCATTAAGCTCGAATGATTTAAATCTAGATCCACTCAAGAGTTCGTCCTAGCAGCTCGATAGGGGTATAAAGAATCCACTGATTTACAGATGTCTCGTTCCAAGCGTAAGTCAACGGGAACCAGCTATTGTTATGCCCAAATGACATCACTGACACGAGAATGTAATACCACCTTTTAGCCACTTGGAGAACATTTTATTTAAAGCCTGACGCACTTCCTTGGGGCTTCCAGAAACTGCCACCAATCAGCTGCCTGCACTGCACACTCGTGGTCATGCTATGCCAGCAATGATTAGCTTATGTTCATCCAATAATGTCTGCCAGAGAGCTGCCTGTCCTCTTCTGCCTCTGTCACTGCTGAAGGAAATTACAACACAGACGTGACAGTGAAAAGATGCGAGGGACACAGAGGAATCGAGGGATGGAACAGAGGTGAACTAGACGCGGATATACAGTATAACCAGATTGGGAAGAACGCCAGAACATTGTCCAGAGCTGATGAAGCAGTGAGTTCAGATAAGAAGCCCTATTATGGAGGCTGGCATTGATGTTACACACCGCGACCAGCAGCTGACTTCCCAGAACTTACGCCAACGTGCTCTATTTAGGATGGGAGGGAAATGTATTGCTTACATTAAGAAGTCATTTCTCGTAAATACCTCCTCCTCTCCCCTCTCTTCCTGCTTGTCTCCTCTGGATGGAAAAAACAAATCAATGTGCATCACATCCATTACCCCACCCGTGCACTGCTGTCTCCCTATCTCTCTGTCTTTCTCTCATTCACTCATTGTTCCTTTTTTGTCTGCTTAAGCACAAGACGTCGGCATAGTAATGAGGTATCTTTCAAACTGATAAGTAAATTACACATTTAGAAAGTGTCGAGGATGTGAGAAGGCCTTTTAAAAACTCAATTAGGCATTATGACATGTGATATCTGATAGAATTCATTTATATAACTGCCTCGCAGTGGTTGAGTAAAAGTTGATTATCGTCATCAAGACACGATCCATAATGGCTCTGTGATAGCTTGAACATCCTTTAATTTAATGTTTAACTTTATGTGCCATCCAACTTTTCCCCCTCGACAAATTGCGTAACATAATTGAAGACGGATTTCAAAGAGGTGAGCGAGTCTGAAACGGTGACGTGATGACAGTTAGGGATTCTAGGTAACACGTGGCCTATTCTGCCTCTTTCCTGATTATGGAGAGTAACCGCCGTGCACTGTGCTTACCCTGGACAAGTGAGGCTTACAAATCACCCCTGCAGCATGTGGAAGAGCTGGAGGAGTTGAAGGCACTGGGTGCAAGGTTTTATTGCCTGTCTTCTATGAATGGCTCCCTGAAGGCTCCTATGATAATAGCTCACAGCCGTGCCCTTCACGGAGCCTGACATCAAGCACACCCTACAGCAGAATGGAACGGCATATCAACTTACCCAATGGGGTGTCATATCAACTCATCCTCTGGTTTCTGGTCATAACATCGGCAGAAGTTGAAATGAAGTAGAAGAAGCTGTCAGGTTCAAATTCACTCGGTTTGGACATCCGGCGAAAACTTTTTTAATGGTCCCCTGTTATTTCATTCAGAATGTGAGATGGGAGAACATTTCTCCTGGCCATTACTCTAAGATACACTGTGTAGCACCAAGTGTGCGTTAGTATTTGGATGATGACTAAGTAGGCAAAGGGGTATACTTGTAACTAAAATAGATAATGCATGTATGGTTATAGAAGGCAAGACAAGCAGTCAAGTCGATAAAAAAGGGAGTACAACACACAAAGAAGAACAAGAAATGCTCTAGAAATGATCAGAAAAGACACTTGATACTGTAGGTGGTACTCAAATGGGTAATATATACATTGGTCTTTTGTCAATCACAGACACAGTATGATAACTTGCCACACAGGAGGCTCTGTGAGGCTGTATGTGAGCACACCTGTGGAGAATGGGACGCTAACATGCATATTTTGTTTACCGTTTTTGTGAAAAATGTTGCTTATTGACAGTTAACACAAAGTGTGACTTAGGCTGGTAGGAATGTCATATTCTCTCTAAAAGTGCAATGGGAGCCAGAGCCTTTTCTTATCAAGCTCCACTTTTGTGGAATCAGCTTCCAGTTTGTGTTCGGGCGGCAGACACCCTATCCGTTTTTAAGAGCGCGCTTAAGACCTTCCTTTTTGATAAAGCTTATAGTTAGGGCTGATTAGATTCAGCCCCTAGTTTTGCTGATAGTTTGTCGGGGGACATCTTGCTTCTTCCTTCTCTCTGTCTGTACCCGTGTCCTCTCATGTTCCCATTAACCCAGCTTCCCCACACGTCTTTCTTTTTGGCGTATATATACGCCGGGATCCGGAGTCATGGATGATCCTGCGGTCCTGTGTCCTGCATCACGAGCCCTGGATCTTGAGTCGTGGCTGTGGTCCTGGATCATCGGTCCTGGATGGATATCCTCGTGGATTCATCTTCCTATTACACACATGCATTTCCAAACATTTGGTCTACCTATTTTGCAAATGTATTATCTTTTCAATTTACACACAGCATCTATTGCACGTCTGTCCGTCCTGGGAGAGGGATCCCTCCTCTGCTGCTCTCCCCGAGGTTTCTCCATGTCCCCTTTAAACTGTGGGGTTTCTCTGGAAGTGTTTCCTTGTACGATGTGAGGGTCTAAGGACAGAGGGACTAAGGACAGAGGGTCTGAGGACAGAGGGTCTGAGGACAGAGGGTCTAAGGACAGAGGGTGTAAGGACAGAGGGTCTAAGGACAGAGGGTCTAATGACAGAGGGTGTCGTATTGTCATACTGATATTCTGTACAAACTGTGAAGACCACTGAGACAAATGTAACATTGTGATATTGGGCTATAAATAAACATTGATTGATTGATTGATTGATTGATTGATTGATTGATTGATTGATTGATTGATTGATTGATTGATTGATTGATTGATTGATTGATTGATTGATTGATTGATTGATTAATATTTAACCAATAAAGTATAACAGGTATTTGGTCAAAAACAACACAAATAAGTTGTTGTATGATGACGGGAATTCAGAACAATTGGACAATTTATTTCTGGACTGGAAAATTCATGACAACGCTGCCTTAAGTGGGATAAACAGTTCTGAACTACAGTAGACCCTCTAAGGACAGAGGGTCTAAGGATAGAGGGTCTAAGGACAGAGGGTCTAAGGATAGAGGGTCTAAGGACAGAGGGTCTAAGGATAGAGGGTCTAAGGACAGGGGGTCTAAGGACAGAGGGTCTGAGGACAGAGGGTCTAATGACAGAGGGTCTGAGGACAGAGGGTCTAAGGACAGAGGGTCTAAGGATAGAGGGTCTAAGGACAGAGGGTCTAAGGACAGAGGGTCTGAGGACAGAGGGTCTAAGGACAGAGGGTCTAAGGATAGAGGGTCTAAGGACAGGGGGTCTAAGGACAGAGGGTCTGAGGACAGAGGGTCTGAGGACAGAGGGTCTAAGGACAGAGGTTCTAAGGACAGAGGGTCTAAGGACAGAGGGTCTAAGGACAGAGGGTCTGAGGACAGAGGGTCTGAGGACAGAGGGTCTAAGGACAGAGGGTCTGAGGACAGAGGTTCTAAGGACAGAGGGTCTAAGGACAGAGGGTCTGAGGACAGAGGGTCTGAGGACAGAGGGTCTGAGGACAGAGGATCTAAGGACATAGGGTCTGAGGACAGAGGGTCTGAGGACAGAGGATCTAAGGACAGAGGGTCTAAGGACAGAGGGTCTGAGGACAGAGGGTCTAAGGACAGAGGATCTAAGGACATAGGGTCTGAGGACAGAGGGTCTACGGACAGAAGGTCTGAGGACAGAGGGTCTGAGGACAGAGGGTCTAAGGACAGAGGGTCTAAGGACAGAGGGTCTGAGGACAGAGGGTCTGAGGACAGAGGGTCTGAGGACAGAGGGTCTAAGGACAGAGGGTCTAAGGACAGAGGGTCTGAGGACAGAGGGTCTGAGGACAGAGGGTCTGAGGACAGAGGGTCTGAGGACAGAGGGTCTGAGGACAGAGGGTGTCGTATTTCTCATGCTGATATTCTGAACAATCTGTGCTGTTGTATTTGCTGTAAAGTGACTCTACTGTAGGCTATTTTTATTTTATGTACAGCACTTTGGCTCGACCAAAAATCTTAATTTATCTTAATTTATAAATGTGCTATATAAATAAAACTTGATTTGATTTAGATGCTGATTAAATGCTCTGAACAACAACAAAAAACATTTGAGCATGTTCCTCTCAGATTATACCTTAAGACTCAAAGCATATTGTAGCTGAAAGAACGACTTCCCAAATAGAGTCATGGGAACATCCAAAGGGCAATTGAAATTAGATTTGGTGGCTACTTTAGGTAAGTTATCATATCAAGAAGGAGATGTAGTGAAACAGACTTTTCATGTAGTATGTCTCCATGAGAACCAGTGAAGACTCGAGAGACCCGAAGGAACACACAGTGCCAAGCTCCCGTTCGTTGCAAACCAGCGCTCCCAGAATTGGTCTGAGTCTTTGAGGTAAGTGAGTGGTTTGAAAAACACACAAAAAAGAAAGGACATACAAAAAAAGAGACATTCATCCATCCAGCCATCCATCATAACCGGTGCTACGGTGAAGCCAATTCCCACAAAGCTGCTAAGCTGATTGAGGCAGACCAAATCTGTTTCACCAGCTTACATTCCTTCAAAATGGCCATCTCACTTCCAATATCACGGGCTTTTACTGTTCCCCATTCCCCTGGCTCAGGCTGAGAGTTAGCAAGGCTTAGCTGGATGAAACACTCCAGCAGCCCAGCTCTCCCCTGGAACCCACTGATATCTCTATAGCACAGCCTCGTCCCACATAGCTACACTTAGCTGCTTTATTTACTCACGTTCTTATTTTGTGTCTCTTTAATTTCGCTTCCTCCATCAAATCATAGCAGTATTACAATCATTAGGGTGTAGACCAACGATTTATGAATTCTGACGTTTCCAGGCACACTATAATCACAGCGTCAGTATATACACACACACACACACACACACACAAAATGCACAGGCAGCACTTAACCACAACACCTTCGACTGGAGTAGATTAAATTCACACAAGGCCTCTTTGAAGAAGGAAATTGGACAGATAAGAAACAGGGTTCTATAAAAGAGGGGCCTATGGATGGAGAGCAATGGAAATGTTTGTTCACATGTAAGCTTAGCATGTGCCGTGTACATAGTGTGGACATTTATCAATCTTCTGTGTCATATTCCCCGATCGCTTTCTCTCCACCTCGCTCCCACACTTTCTCTGTCATCTTGCCACAGCGGCACATATCCTGTTGGCCGGGCAGCAGACTGCATGCTGGTCTATCTGGCCCTGGGATCGATCAGGCTCCAAGCCGAGGCCTCCCATTCATCTCAGAGCCATAAAATGTGATTAGTGCTGACTACAGCACTGCAGGGAGATGGGCTGATAGGCCTGATAGCCTCAGATAGGCTGGGCCGGACACTACAGGAAGACGGCAGCAACAGCACGCTCTATTCATCCACGCCTTTTTCTCGCTCTCATTTCGTCAATATGTTTACCCTTTTATATCCTACTCCCTCTCAACTTTATCTCTCCTTTTTGGTTTGCCTCGTATCTAATCCTGACAAGCCTGTACGCGCACATGTTACACGGCAGCAGTCGCCCAAGATTGTCAATTTTACCTTCTTCTTATCCTGCTAAGTTTTCAAGGAGAAGAGAACAAGCCTCCACCCCCCCCGAAGCCACACTCACTGTACCCACATGCAGTGTATCTCTGTGGCATGTGACCACCTCTGTCAGCCAATCACAGAGCTCAGAGCTCGCTAGTGGCAGAGTCAAGCTCGAAGGCTGTGACGAGAAAAGAGGAAGGAAATAGATGACTGCCTCAATTCTGAGGACGAACAACTTTTGGGGTGTTTTGGGCACAACATGGAATGCATTGAAATGTGTTCAAGGATCTGCACGAGTTGTATAGGTAAGACATGGACTGTATAATATCGAATCATAAACATCTTCTGCTGACTGTAGACATCCAGTAGATGATCCAGAATATTATTTCAGAACGGAAACACAACCTGGTGTCTGATAAGGATCTTTAAATATATAAATTACTATGATAACTAATTATCTTTTGGGTACGAACCAAAAAAAGGCCCTTTCAAAGCCTTGATTAGATTAGAGATTGTTATAGCTCCTTCGCGTCGAAAGGAGCCAGTTGAGGTGGTTCGGGCACCTAGCTAGGATGCCACCTGGGCGCCTCCCTAGGCAGGTGTTCCAGGCACGTCCAGCTGGGAAGAGACCAAGGGGTAGACCTAGGACCAGGTGGAGGGATTATATCTCTTCGCTGGCCTGGGAGCGCCTTGGGACCCCCCAGTCAGAGCTGGTGGATGAGGGTACCCCCGCGACCCGACCACGGATAGGCGGGAGAAGATGGATGGAAGGATGGATTGTTATAGTTGTCACGAGAAAATGCCGCATCTCATGCTACGTTCATGGTACTGCCTTTTAAAGCGAGGCTTTTCTCTCATTAATACTGAAGCTATAGCTTATATCTTTATCAAAGTGGATCCAACTAAATCTTGGCTTTATATAAGTAACAACATACCGTATACCAACAATGCAGAGTATGACACTAGTGAAAGAGAGGTCTCAAAGCATGTCATCGTAACATTGTCTACATTACAATGCTTCTCATCGAGAGGTGAAGTGTAGAAGATAAGTTGGATGTGTTTCTTCATTAAAACAATCTCTGCACCACTGGCTTTAGTCATAGCCCGCCCTTAAGAGAAAGGCCCACCCATTGCAGAACGACAGGGCTTACAGGTGTTCCCACTAACAAGACATTTCCACAGCACGAGTGTGGAGAAACGGAGCACTCGGTAGCTTCGGTTTGAATGTGCTTATTATGGAATAAAATATGAAAGTGGGAGAGAAGCTTTAGGGATTGTTAGTATCGGATGGGCTGACCTGTGTCTCGCGGACGTTCTCCACGGTGAAGTTGAACCACACTCTGAAGCGGGGGTTGCAGGTGTCGGGTCGGATGAAGAGGTCAAACTCAAACTCACTGATGTAGTCAACACGGCCGAGGTTCCCTGCGGAGACAGAGAAACACAGTTAGGAACACTGGGTCAATGGAGTCGCTACTCCTTCACGTATGTTGTTCCCGTACTGGGAAAGAGGATTCATGTTCAAAAGCTCTTTGTTTTTCTCATACTGCCTGTACCTCTTTTCACCCTCTGTCTGAAACCAGTCTGCTCTGATTGGTTAGCTGGCCGGCTTTGTTGTGATTGGTCAACTGCTTAGAGATGTCCCGCCCCTTAGCCTATCACGTACAATGTGTTGGAGCGCTAGCCAATAGAAGGGAAAGTGTAACGCAGTGATGTCACTATGACGTTTCAGGCAGGGGGGGGGGGGGGGGGGGGGGAGACATAAAAATGGGGGGAGACATAAAAAGACATATATAGATATTTAATATATATAAAATAATGTATTACATTATTGCCTCTGCATTGGATTATTATCGGATAGGGTAATAACTTCATAATTAACTACATGTGAAAGCAGAAGATAGGGCAAATAATTGGAAGTCTCTTCAGTGAGAATGTCACAAAATGATTTAAAAAGAAAAGAACATTCTGGAGAAAAAGACATTTTGAGAAAGAAGGCATATTTGAGATGCATTGTGGGACATGTAGTTTATGGGCAACGTGCTTCTGTAAATCGGCATGTAACCGTATAATAAACATATTATATTCTTTGCAAGCTCTTGTGGGGCCGCAGAAAATGAAGTCGCGGGCCGGATTTGGCCCCCGGGCCTTGAGTTTGAGACCCCTGATTTACATGCACTACGATCTGTATAACACATTGCAGGGAAAGTAAAACATAAAAGGGCATCTGTAAAAAATATCACAAACATTGGGCACAAGAGAATATGACGCTTCGACACCACGCAGACAATATATTACACAACATATGTTTTGGCTGATCATGAACAAGACTTACAATAACAGCAATCAACCATAACGTCTCAGGGCTTCTTAATATTTAACAACCTATTAATAAAAAAAAAAACTTAGACCTAAACTGGGCTTTTTCTTTCGTTTAAAGAAATGTGTCCCGTCTGAAGCAGGAAGAGAAGTGTGCAGAGTTCCTTTCTGTCTGTCTTTCTATCACCATGGCGATGTGATCTATATGCATGCTTCTTCCTCCCTGCTTAAAAAGCTGGACTCTGCGTACCACACTGCTCTACGCTTTGTAACGGGTGCAGGCTCTCGCACCCACCACTGCACTCTGCATCAGTCCTCAGGACGGTCCTCTCTGCACCAAAGAAGACAATCACACATGTTGATGTTTATCCTTAAGTCATTGCTAGGTAAGCTGCCCTTATATATCTCCAGACTTCTGTCCTTTTATACTTGCTTTTTTAATACCAGACGAGCAGCCAATGGGATGCTTTTAAATGTTCCTTTGATGCAGTCAGAGCTCGGTAAAGCTGCATTCTCCCACTATGCTCCCTTTCTATGGAATACGCTGCAAGTAAAACTTTGTCTCGAGGCGCTTCCTACTGTAAATGCTTTTAAAGGTATGCTACGATTAGCCCTTCATGAAACAAGTAACTGTGTACCTGATGCTATTGCTGATGTGAGTATGCTTCTTGCCACGGCACAAATGGCCTTCTGGATTTATATTTGAATTGTATGTTTTTTTTGTTTAATGCCCTTGTTTTATGTTGAAACTTGCTGTGTGCCGTGTTGGTCAGGACTCCCTGGAAGAAGAGATCTTGTATCTCAATGGGACATTCCTGGATAAATAAAAAAAAGAAAAAAAAGTGTCATACTCACTTAACGGTTAGAAACCCAGCTAACTGAAGATATTAACCATTTTTACCGAAACAAAGCACAAGTCTCACAAGAAGCGTCTAAGCACCCTTAGCACAGAACTCAAGGTCAGAATACCATTACTTATCGTAACTACACAAACAAAATATCCGATTGAAGCTGAGATTCCACAGATTCCACAGGTATTGGTATCATCACCGAGCGATCAGAATTCGCAACATCACAATACGTGCTACATACAAAAAATAAAAGTTAGATTTGTATTAAACGTGTTATTAGGCCATGGTTCTCAGCAGGAAACCGATGGACTGTCCACTCCAAGTAGGGAATGAGTCCTTACCCCAAGTGAAGGAGTTCAAGTATCTCGGGGTCTTGTTCTCGAGTGAGGGAACAATGCAGCGTGAGATGGGCCGGAGAACCGGAGCAGCGGGAGCGGTACTGCAGTCGCTTTACCGCACCGTGTGACGAAAAGGGAGCTGAGCCAGAAGGCAAAGCTCTCTGTCTACCGGTTCCTCCCCTCACCTACGGTCATGAAGGATGGGTCACGACCGAAAGAACGAGATCGCGGATACAAGCGGTCGAGATGGGTTTTCTCCGCAGGGTGGCTGGCGTCTCCCTTAGAGATAAGGTGAGAGGTTCGGTCATCAGGGAGGGACTCGGAGTGGAGCCGCTCCTCCTTCACGTCGAAAGGAGCCAGTTGAGGTGGTTCGGGCACCTAGTTAGGATGCCACCTGGGCGCCTCCCTAGGGAGGTGTTCCAGGCACGTCCAGCTGGGAGGAGACCGAGGGGTAGAGCTAGGACCAGGTGGAGGGATTATATCTCTTCGCTGGCCTGGGAGCGCCTTGGGACCCCCCAGTCAGAGCTGGTTGATGAGGGGAAAAGAAAGTTTGGGCCTCTCTGCTGGAACTGCTACCCCCGAGACCCGACCACGGATAGGCGGGAGAAGATGGATGGATGGATGGATGGTGTTATTATTTGTTTTTTGTATTGGCCAAAGTCCAGTCAAGACGGACTCACGTCAACACTAAGTCACACAGAGCAGAGCCTACTTATAGTGTTTCATCTTCATGGTGGTCTTTGCCGGCGTTTAGAGCTTCTGCCCATTTCCCCACGACATGTGCGAGTCTCTTCAAAGCAAAGCCCACAGAGAGCAGCATGTATGGGGAGCAGGAAAACCAACAGCCCATCCATATCTCACACACAATATACCATCCACAGCAAAAAGATCCAGATGATCAGTGGAAGTATAATTAATCCGATGGGAACTATTTCCCTGCTTCCGATCCTCAGAGCTGTCTACACGATGACTGGGAAGTAGATGATTGCATGACAAGAATGCTAAATATAGGCCTTGCATGTATCTCCTGATTCATATGTGGAGCGCACATGAAGGAGACCGCATGCAGGGATTAATGCATGTCAGATTCCAAGAGATGGGGGGGAAACGTGAGCAGAGAGTGCGTTGGCTTTCTTGTCAGAGCTGCAGAGGAAATGTACAAATTGACAGTTTATTTTCTCTTGGCTCTGAGATTAATCCAATGCTTTCAACCAGTCGATTCCAGGCAGCTACGATCCCTGGCAAGCAGGACATCACAAGCCCCTCAAACCTCTGCATCAGGGTACTGTCGACCCCCTGGTGGAAAGTACAACACACACACACACACACACACACACACACACACACACACACACACACACACACACACACACACACACACACACACACACACACACACACACACACACACACACACACACACACACACACACCTGATTATAGACAGATGGGCTAACTACCACACTGTCAAAGGAGATCCCTCTCCTTCTGCCATCAGACAGACCTAATCCACTAGTCAGCTTGTCACACACACACACACACACACACACACACACACACACACACACACACACACACACACACACACACACACACACACACACACACACACACACACACACACACACACCTCTGTGAGCCCATGTGTGGATGACTGACTGTCCACTTGGCCACCTCATGTTTGCACCATAGCCTGTATATATAAAGGTTTGCACCCTGTGTACTTGCCTTTGTGCCACACACACACACACACACACACACACACACACACACACACACACACACACACACACACACACACACACACACACACACACACACACACACACACACACACACACACACACACGCACACACACACACACACACACACACACACACACACACACACACACACACACACACACACACACACACACACACACACACACACACACACACACACTACTTTATATACGACTACAGAAGACTCAAAGAACTCCGAGTCCATACACAAACACATGCCGTATTTCAGTCTTAAATTGCATATTTAAAGCGGTGTGTTTCTAGTTTTATAACACAGCATGCGACAGTAGCACACAAGCAGCGAGAGAGAAATTGCACAACAATAAGCTGATGACTGAGCCGTATTTACATTTGAATCCCATCCACAGCTTCTGCAGCTCGCACTAACGGTGAGTCGCCACTCACCATTAGTCTCATTCCAGCACGCCGGAGCCTGCACACATCTCTCTCTGCACAGCGCGACTCGAGCTAGAGCTTGGTGAAATGTAGAACTGTTGTACTTTGTCTAGTCATTCTTCATAGACTCTGCTAATTCTAATTTCAAAAAGGCATAATGTTGTACAGACATTAAAAGGCGGGCAGTGGGTGTCAGAGGGAGGCGTGAAGGCTATATGTTGATAAGTGACCTTTTTCATGTGGAAATTGCATGTGCTGAGGGAGAATTAACCACGTGTGCCTGTGGGCAGGACTCAGGATACATAAACACTTACATACTACACATACTAGGTTCTACAATAAGAGTGACATCAACTGCGTGAAATACCTTACAAATATTGGTATGGAATATTGATGTGATATGGGATAACGTTCACATGTGGGGCGGTGGTGGCGAAGTCCTTACGCCCCGTCTACACTACAGGCATCGAAAAATGCTTTCAACGCTTCGCCCATTCACTTGAATGGGGTGACGTAGTTGATTTTGAATCTTCGCCGAACTGCATTGTGGGGAGCATGGCATGGCTTTGCAAGCATCACGAGCATCTATCGGCATCGATGCTTGGCATCAGCCAATCAAATCCCGCGTATGCAAATCTGACAGTACAAGGGCTAGCCAATCAAACCGCGTGTACGCTGGGAGAGACTACGCAGGTCATTTAGTCATATTCAAAAAAATGGAGCGGTAGTGAATCACCCGGTGCTGTACGATCAGTCTCTGTTCATCTACCGGGATACAGACCGGAGGAGCCAGGCATGGAGGGAGGTGGCAGAGACAGGGGGTGAAACTAGTAAGTTTTCGCCTGTTTGGGGATTTTATATCCAGTTTACTTCGTTTTAACATCGCTATTGCTTTGTATGCCGGGGGCGGGAGATTCCTGATTGGTTGTTGGTCGCGAGAAATCGCCAAGCCTCAGACACGCCCAGCTTCAAGATTTGTTGATGCCTGTAGTGTAGACGGGCCGTTAGGGAGTTGGCCTGGCAACTGGAAGGTCACCAGTTCAAGTCCCGGCAAGACCAAGTGCTACCGAGGTGTCCCTGAGCAAGGCACCGTTCCCCACGCTGCTCCCCGGGCGCCGTTCAAAATGGCAGCACACTGCTCCAAATGCAGAGAATCAATTTCCCCACGGGGGTTACTAAAGTATATCCAAATCAAAAGAAAATTGGCATCTTAAATAATAAGGTAATATTTTAGCATGGTTTGAAAAACAGATGTCCATTATGTTATCATAGGTGCTAAGAGGAACTGTTGGTGAGTTGGTGATGGATTGGTCACCAATAGCATTACGGTGCTACAGCAAGTACTCGTTAAGAATACACACACGGTTGTGACTTCTCCTGTTGATCACTCTTTATTTTCCTTCTTCCTTTGTATCGGTATCTAATCGGTGTTCGGTATGTTCTGTCGTAACTGTATTGTATGATCTCACGGACTCCATTTGAAATAATGCAAATTAATTAACATTAAGCACTTGAGTCCATCATGTAAGTGTGCCAGATTAAGCCATACATACTTATTTTTAAATCAGCAGCCACTGGCATATTGATGGCATTAGAAGAACACATACATTGATTGATTTATATACTGCATTGTCTTGTTTACGTCTCTTATGCTGCTGGTGTATTGTGTATCTTGTTTTATTATGTGTTTGACCTTGAGAGCCTTGAAAGGCAGCTATATCAAATAAATGAATTATTATTATTATTATAAGCACATAATAATAATAATTAACACATAAGCAGCACATTTTAAAGCACGTATGTCCAAGTAAAAGCCTACATACATGCATAAGCACAGATAAGAGCTGATAGGCACAGACGACTCGAGAGATAATAGTATAGCCTCGTGATGACAGTAGGTTTAATTATCCAGTAACCACTGTGTTACAGATTAAAAAGAGGTGAGAGATGTTCCTTAGCTTTCATCCGTTGGGCCTTGTGTGTTTCGCACGAGTGACGGAGCAGCGGGCTGGCAGGGGCGAGCGTGTTGGCTGCGTGGCAGTGCAATCTCCAGCCATTGAAAGCAGATAAAGCCAAGAGCAGGCGGAGGGCGCGACCAGACCCAGCTGCAGCGAGCGAGCGTGGACAAAGAGAGGAAGGCAGAGCGGCACCTGTTCCACGCGTGTGTCATCCGATCGATCGTGTCTCCTCGCATGCCAACTCCCGGCCATTCACACGGCTGACACTGCCAGACTGTTAGACCCGGCTGATCACTGCCGATCCAAAGGTCAAAGTCTTCATAACGCCGTTCAGCCACTCTGAGGGCGTTTTCATTATTTATAGAGGGGTGTGTGTTTTTAGATGTAGTCGTCTTCAATTTGTCACGATCTGTGTGTGTTGTGTTTTGTCTCGTCTAGACCTGTCTGTGTGTGTTCCCTCCTACCTGTTCCCTTGATTGTGTCCACCTGTTGCCCCTGTGTTCCCTCCTCCCTCCTCACTTGTCTCCTTGATTAGTCTTGTGTTCTGACTTTTGACATTTAGCCTTGATATAAAGGACTGTTCAGTGTCATCTGTGTTCGAGTCCCGCTTGCTTCACTCACCGTAACATCATTCTCACATCATTATATATCGAGCTTCACGAGACAGTCAACTGGAAGCAAAAGGAAAACGCTGCTAATCGATGTTCTCTCGGATTGGTTTGGCAGCAGAGCAATCACACTTTGAGTTGCACTGTATGTCGATAAAAGACATACAAAAGGGATGACGGGTTGTTACAAAGGAAACCAACACCGTGACGATGACGATGTAATCAAATCAGAGACTATTATTACACACATGTTTCTCCGTTAAAGGTCCCCTCGTGTGAAAAGGTGAGATTTCATGACTTTAATGTTCAATCCAAAAAGCCTACTTTCTCAGATACTGTGCCTTTAAAACAAGATGACTTTGGTATGGCTGTGACGTCACAACTACTGTACACCACATGTAGGTAGAAAGTGCTGCTTCGGCTATTACAGTCGTCCCTGGCGGCAGAGATGCTGAGAGCACAGAAAACACAGAAGAAACCCTGACCAATCAGAGCAGAACTGGGCGGGACGAAGGCAGACAGACAGGGGCTCTGTCTGGAGGGAGAACAGACACAGAGGGTGAAAACATGTCCACGCAGAAAGGCAGATATATATATTTTGTAATATGAAAGCGTGAACATGTTCTAGTCACCAAAATATAACCTGGACATTAGCATAATGTCACCTTTGAAGCAAATGTGTATATAATAATATTTCCAGGACTGTATGTTTCATGTTTTTATGTGATTGTATTTACTTGGTTGACTTACAAAATCTGTCCAGGGACTACGAAAAACAGCTTTACAGAAATGTTGATTATTGTGCACTGTCCCTGTAAAATATATGAATACATTAAAAAAGCACTTTTCCAGTCTTTACAATTTTTGTAAGGCGTGTGGCGCAGTGGATAGTGCGTTGGTGTTGAGATCAGGTTCAAACCCCACTGCAGTCAGCATGTCGTTGTGTCCCTTCACCCCAAATTGCTCCAGTGGGGATTGTCCACAGCATTGAGTATGTAAGTCGCTTTGGATAAAAGCGTCTAACAAGTAATGTAAGATTTTATTTGGCAGCCAGTGCTATAGTTGAGGTAGCAATGTTGAAAGGAGGAGACAGAAAGGATTTGAACCCGGGTCCTCAGCACGGGGACCAATCCTCACTACATGCGGCGCCAGCTCCACCAACGTATACACCGAAGCGACTTATATATGTTTTTTTTCTCTTAACGACACATATTTTTTCAGGTGCGACTTGTAGTCCAGAAAATACGGTAGCCTATGTATAATCAGTATTTGTGCTGCAATTCAATAATGTCAAACATGTCACTTCAAAGCTATTCGTTTGTCCATGTTTTGGGAATGTCATGCTTACATATCACTGTAATATGGATCTGTAGAACTTATAGCTATATTACAAGTGCACACATCCATTAGCTTCCCCAAGGTTGATTACTTTGATGGTATTATACAACTGATTGGAAATGTCTTCCGTTTCAATGGTAACATTTACGAGTGCTGCTTGATCCAGACACACGGGGCCTTGCATTTGTGAAGAATGGGTATAGGGCTGAACATCAACATATGAACAGTTGAACTGAAGGTTAACAGCTACACGACAAACTGAAGCACCTTTCATATACAAGTCAGCATTCAGCCATTTACACATTCATACAGAGGCATCCGTACAAGATGCACCTGCTCAGGGAGGCTAACATTCACACACACTGTTGGCCATTAGAGGTACTTTGGGGTTAAGTATCTTGCCCAATGAAACATCAACATGTTGACTGCAGGGGTTGAGGAGTGATCCATCATCTGATTGGTTGATGACCGGCGTCTAACTCCTGAGCTACAGCCACCCCATAGGTCTGCGAATGATTTTGAATGCCTATACGACAACCTATGTATCTCTAATATGGTAGCACTGTCCCCAGAGATGGCAAAAGTACACACATCCTTTACTCAAGTAGAAGTACAGATACTCGTGTTTAAAGATACTCTGGTGAAAGTAGAAGTACTGGCTAAACTTCTTTACTCAAGTCAAAGTAAAGAGGCTTTGAAGTGTACTTCAGTAGAAAGTACCCATAGCTAGCAGCTGCTTTAAAGAGTACCTGACCTCCCTTTATATTAATAGAACAATAATGTCATTGTTAGCTAATGAATGTTTCCATGGTGACCAACGGCAACATGACAACGTTTCCATTGGTCCCTCTTCTTTAGAGAAGACCAGGAAGTGATGGATACACGGATCGTGTTCCAACCAATAGGCACGCAGTGATTCTGAAGAATAATGACCACGCACCAACACACATTCAGACTAAAGGAACCAGCTGTTTGGAAATGAGAGAAGTAGAAAGTACAGGTATTTGAGTTCAACATGTAAGAAGTAGAAAGTACAGGTATTTGAGTTCAACATGTGAGAAGTAGAAAGTACAGGTATTTGAGTTCAACATGTGAGAAGTAGAAAGTACAGGTATTTGAGTTCAACATGTAAGAAGTAGAAAGTTCAGGTATTTGAGTTCAACATGTGAGAAGTAGAAAGTACAGGTATTTGGGTTCAACATGTAAGAAGTAGAAAGTTCAGGTATTTGAGTTCAACATGTGAGAAGTAGAAAGTACAGGTATTTGAGTTCAACATGTGAGAAGTAGAAAGTACAGGTATTTGAGTTCAACATGTAAGAAGTAGAAAGTTCAGGTATTTGAGTTCAACAAGTAAGAAGTAGAAAGTACAGGTATTTGTGTTCAACATGTGAGAAGTAGAAAGTACAGGTATTTGTGTTCAACATGTAAGAAGTAGAAAGTACAGGTATTTGAGTTCAACATGAGAGAAGTAGAAAGTACAGGTATTTGAGTTCAACATGTGAGAAGTAGAAAGTACAGGTATTTGAGTTCAACATGTGAGAAGTAGAAAGTACAGGTATTTGAGTTCAACATGTAAGAAGTAGAAAGTACAGGTATTTGTGTTCAACATGTAAGAAGTAGAAAGTACAG
Source organism: Pseudochaenichthys georgianus (assembly GCF_902827115.2). Classification (NCBI taxonomy): domain Eukaryota; kingdom Metazoa; phylum Chordata; class Actinopteri; order Perciformes; family Channichthyidae; genus Pseudochaenichthys; species Pseudochaenichthys georgianus. Next base: position 887,475 of record NC_047506.1, on the reverse strand, counting down.
GTATTTGTGTTCAACATGTAAGAAGTAGAAAGTACAGGTATTCGTGTTCAACATGTAAGAAGTAGAAAGTACAGGTATTTGTGTTCAACATGTGAGAAGTAGAAAGTACAGGTATTTGTGTTCAACATGTAAGAAGTAGAAAGTACAGGTATTTGAGTTCAACATGAGAGAAGTAGAAAGTACAGGTATTTGAGTTCAACATGTAAGAAGTAGAAAGTACAGGTATTTGGGTTCAACATGTAAGAAGTAGAAAGTACAGGTATTTGTGTTCAACATGTAAGAAGTAGAAAGTACAGGTATTTGAGTTCAACATGTAGAAGTAGAAAGTACAGTTATTTGAGGTCAACATGTGAGAAGTAGAAAGTACAGGTATTTGAGTTCAACATGTAAGAAGTAGAAAGTACAGGTATTTGTGTTCAACATGTAAGAAGTAGAAAGTACAGGTATTTGAGTTCAACATGTAAGAAGTAGAAAGTACAGGTATTTGAGTTCAACATGTAAGAAGTAGAAAGTACAGGTATTTGTGTTCAACATGTAAGAAGTAGAAAGTACAGGTATTTGAGTTCAACAATAACTGCGGTCTGGCTCTCCCAGCATACACGCGGTTTGATTGGCTACTGCTGTACTGTCAGATTTACATACGA